>NC_060198.1:13340390-13572890 GCF_021184085.1 Oncorhynchus gorbuscha
GGGTGGGGGTTAACGCTGCCATCGTAAGCTTGTTGGGGTGGGCCGTCTGGACGGAAGAAACTCGTCGCCCCCCTCAGGCTCAGTCTCACCTTCGCATCCAACTCTCCCCTCGCAGTCTTTCTTGCAGTTTAACTACAGCGGTTTGTCTGCAATCATCCGACACAGTGCCAGCCATGTTTTAGCAGCGCAACAAAATGGGTCACTTATGATGTCCCTTTAATACAAACAGCAGGGGGTTTAGCTGTGTTGAGAGTGGGTTAGAAATGCAGTCTGACTACAGGGAGAACGAAAATAAAGAAAAAAAAGAGCAAGAAGGATAGGGGATGGAGTAGGGTGGTATTACTGATGACGGCGTAGTGTCATAACAGTCTTAACCACGGGTAAAAAATAATAATTAATAAATAGATTCTCCTCTCTGCTAGCTCACAGAGGGAGGTGAATGGGGAGAGTGTGGAGGGAAAATATGAGTGCTTCAATGGTAACCTCAAACCTTTATGGTGGAATTGAGGCCCAGTGTCATGTGTACATGTGCTAGAATGCCTGGGGAGGGCTTGGGCCAGGGCATCTGTCGGTGACCCGAGCCACCCCCATTCACATTCCAGCTCTGCCTGTCAGGCTCCTCAGGGAAGCAGCCTATAAACAGCTGTCAGAGGAAGGGTGTGTACGAATATATACACTGAAGAGTTAGTCCCATGTTTCATGAGCTGAAATAAAAGATTGCAGATGTTCCCCATATGCACTAAAAGTTCACAAATTTTAGGCACAAATTTGTTTACAATGTAGCATTTCTCCTCTGCCACGATAATCCAGCCACCTGACAGGTGTTGGCATATAAATAAGCTGATTCAACAGCAGGATCATTACACAGGTGCACCTTGTGCTGGGGACAATAAAAGGCCACTTAAAAGGCGCAGTTGGCTTACAAAACGCCACAGATGTCTCCAGTTGATAGGGAGTGTGCAATTGGCATGCTGAATGCAGGAATCTCCACCAGAGGTGGAGTTTGGGATGCTTTGGATCGACAGCGTGTATCAGATCCTGCCAATATCTAGCAACTTTGCACAGTCACTGAAGAGGTGTGGGACAACATTCCACAGGACACAATCAACAGCCTGATCAACTATGCGAAGGGGAGGTGTCGCGCGCTGCATGAGGCAAATGGTGGTCACACCAGATACCGACTGGTTCTGATTCACACCCCTACTTCCTTCTATTTAAAAAAGAAAAGGTATGTGTGGCCAACAGATTCATACCTGTATTCCCAGTCATGTGAAATCCATAGATTAGGGCCTAATTAATTACAATTTGACTGACTGGCTTATATAAACTGTAACTCAGTAAAAATCTTTAAAATTGTTGCGTTCATATTTTTGTTCAGAATCCACTGTGTGTAAGTGAGAGAGCAGGTCTACCACATCGTGCGTTCTTCTGATTCCACCGTGCTATTCTCAAGTACTTGCATCATCTTTGACTACAGGACTGTGGACAATAGACCTCCATTTTAGACTGCACTGCCAAAGCAAACCCTGTGTCTGTGACCAACCTTCCCTGACTGCCCCCTGTGCCTGACAGAGACAACCCAATTGAGCATTTAACAGTGGCTGCTAGCTAGACTAAACTGGGCCTGAGCGGTAGAGACTATGGTGTAACTGAGCTATATAGCGCCATTTGGGTGTTTGACAAAACAGGGGCCTCAGTCTCTAGCTATTCATTAAAGGACTGCTGTCTGAGTGAGGCCTTGCTATGTGGATGCCTCCGAAGTACTGGGGCTCTGGCCAGAGGAAACACAGGCCCCATTCACAGTGTGTGTGTGTGTGTGTATATAAAGGGTATGACAGGAAAGGAGGGTGGATAATGAGGGAGAGAGAGTGGAGAGGCTTTAGAAAGACAGGAGTTTACAAGGAGAAAAGAGTATTGGAGAAGGAGGGGTTTATTAGGGAAGGAAGGGGGTTTCCAACATGGAACTTCTTTATTGGACCAGTTCCCTGCAGACAGGAAACAGGTCATTCACTAGTCAACAACTGACCAAGTTCACTAGAAGTTACAACAACACATTTTGACCAAAGCAGATCCACACACACACGGGTTGTGTTCATTAGGGAACATCGTAGCAAAGCGCTTCGCGATGGAAAACGAAAACTAGCACTTCTGATTGGTCAAGTTCTCTCCCCTTTTCAGTCCATTTTCTTCCATTGAGTACCTAATGAATACAACCCAAGGCAGTCATTAACCTACCAACTGCATGAGATAGGAAGTATTTAGGAGGCTGTGCTATCCACTAAGGGGGGTTGTTGAGCAGGGAAAGCCCGAACCCCCCCCATCTAGACTGCCAGCCTGTCCAAAGAGGGAGCCAATAAATTTAGTAAGAGGAGAAAGTTGAATGAACTCTTAGGATTGGTGGTAGAAGAGCGGAGGATGGGGTGAAGCATGTGTGGGGTGTGGAGAGCGAAAGAGCTTAAGACTGTTGCTGCGTCTGCCCATATAAAGGCAGTGTTGGAGAGTTCCGCTGCATCACCACAGAACACTCAGAAAACATGGCACGCAGAGAGATCCAATCTCCTGATGAAATCCACCAACACAAGACAGTCATTACTCACAGCATGATGACAGGAGAGGCTCTGCTGAGCATATGGGCCCAGCTCGGCTCTCAACCCAGTTGCGTGGCTGTCTCAGCCAGTCTCGACTAAATGAAAGACACTCCCTAACGCACTGCTGCTGTCGTAGACCTAGGAGTTGCATGCTCTCAGTTTTAGAAACTCAACAAAGGCAAGCCAGGCAGGTCGCTAGCGAGTCGGTACTCGACGTCCAGCCATGTCCGAGGATGTCGGGAGATGACGTGAAAAATCGACCACAAGGGGCAACAGTGAGCGATGTTACCTTCAAGGTGGCTTTGGTTGTGGACCGGGATGGGTGGAAGCATCTGCCTCTGGTTCTAAAAGGTTGCAAGTTCGAATCCAGCAATAGAAAGTGGTATTTGTCAAGCCCATCCTAAACCATTCGGAGTTAATGCCTAAGCTTAGCCCTAAACACTTAGATATTGGACATTTGAAACATGACTGAAGTTGTTGAGGCAAAGTGTACAATCAAGCCCCAATATTCTCCTATTCCATTAATTGGAGAGAGGTTACATTTCAAGCCAAGCCCAGCATGTTGGATATGCATTTAATACATTATATCTTGGGTGACAACATGTTTGAATGTGTATGGATTTAAAGGCCCAGTGTCGTCAAAAACATGATTTACCTGTGTTTTTATATATTTCCACACAGAGGTTGGAATAATACTGTGAAAATTATGATCATGCCCTTTTAGTGTCCCCCATCTTCCAGGCCGGCTCGGTCCTCCCCTCCCGCTCCGTGGCTTGACGACTCATTGCGAGCTCACAGAACAGGGCTCCGGGCAGCCGAGCGGAAATGGAGGAAAACTCGCCTCCCTGCGGACCTGGCATCCTTTCACTCCCTCCTCTCTACATTTTCCTCCTCTGTCTCTGCTGCTAAAGCCACTTTCTACTACCACTCTAAATTCCAAGCACCTGCCTCTAACCCTAGGAAGCTCTTTGCCACCTTCTCCTCCCTCCTGAATCCTCCTCCCCCCCTCCTCCCTCTCTGCAGATGACTTCGTCAACCATTTTGAAAAGAAGGTCGACGACATCCGATCCTCGTTTGCTAAGTCAAACGACACCGCTGGTTCTGCTCACACTGCCCTACCCTGTGCTCTGACCTCTTTCTCCCCTCTCTCTCCAGATGAAATCTCGCGTCTTGTGACGGCCGGCCGCCCAACAACCTGCCCGCTCGACCCTATCCCCTCCTCTCTTCTCCAGACCATTTCCGGAGACCTTCTCCCTTACCTCACCTTGCTCATCAACTTATCCCTGACCGCTGGCTACGTCCCTTCCGTCTTCAAGAGAGCGAGAGTTGCACCCCTTCTGAAAAAACCCACACTTGATCCCTCCGATGTCAACAACTACAGACCAGTATCCCTTCTTTCTTTTCTCTCCAAAACTCTTGAACGTGCCGTCCTTGGTCAGCTCTCCCGCTCTCTCTCTCAGAATGACCTTCTTGATCCAAATCAGTCAGGTTTCAAGACTAGTCATTCAACTGAGACTGCTCTTCTCTGTATCATGGAGGCGCTCCGCACCGCTAAAGCTAACTCTCTCTCCTCTGCTCTCATCCTTCTAGACCTATCGGCTGCCTTCGATACTGTGAACCATCAGATCCTCCTCTCCACCCTCTCCGAGTTGGGCATCTCCGGCGCGGCCCACGCTTGGATTGCGTCCTACCTGACAGGTCGCTCCTACCAGGTGGCGTGGCGAGAATCTGTCTCCTCACCACGCGCTCTCACCACTGGTGTCCCCCAGGGCTCTGTTCTAGGCCCTCTCCTATTCTCGCTATACACCAAGTCACTTGGCTCTGTCATAACCTCACATGGTCTCTCCCATCATTGCTATGCAGACGACACACAATTAATCTTCTCCTTTCCCCCTTCTGATGACCAGGTGGCGAATCGCATTTCTGCATGTCTGGCAGACATATCAGTGTGGATGACAGATCACCACCTCAAGCTGAACTTCGGCAAGACGGAGCTGCTCTTCCTCCCGGGGAAGGACTGCCCGTTCCATGATCTCGCCATCACGGTTGACAACTCCATTGTGTCCTCCTCCCAGAGCGCTAAGAACCTTGGCGTGATCCTGGACAACACCCTGTCGTTCTCAACTAACATCAAGGCGGTGGCCCGTTCCTGTAGGTTCATGCTTTACAACATCCGCAGAGTACGACCCTGCCTCACACAGGAAGCGGCGCAGGTCCTAATCCAGGCACTTGTCATCTCCCGTCTGGATTACTGCAACTCGCTGTTGGCTGGGCTCCCTGCCTGTGCCATTAAACCCCTACAACTCATCCAGAACGCCGCAGCCCGTCTAGTGTTCAACCTTCCCAAGTTCTCTCACGTCACCCCGCTCCTCCGCTCTCTCCACTGGCTTCCAGTTGAAGCTCGCATCCGCTACAAGACCATGGTGCTTGCCTACGGAGCTGTGAGGGGAACGGCACCTCAGTACCTCCAGGCTCTGATCAGGCCCTACACCCAAATAAGGGCACTGCGTTCATCCACCTCTGGCCTGCTCGCCTCCCTACCACTGAGGAAGTACAGTTCCCGCTCAGCCCAGTCAAAACTGTTCGCTGCTCTGGCCCCCCAATGGTGGAACAAACTCCCTCACGACGCCAGGACAGCGGAGTCAATCACCACCTTCCGGAGACACCTGAAACCCCACCTCTTTAAGGAATACCTAGGATAGGATAAGTATTCCCTCTCACCCCCCCCCTTTAAGATTTAGATGCACTATTGTAAAGTGGCTGTTCCACTGGATGTCATAAGGTGAATGCACCAATTTGTAAGTCGCTCTGGATAAGAGCGTCTGCTAAATGACTTAAATGTAATGTAAATGTAGTGTAAGAGCTGCTTGAAAAGACTGCCTGAAATGTCAGCCTGTTGTGGGATGGAGTTTGGGCCTGCCTGGTAACATCAGAAAAGTAGTTAATAGACCAATAGCTCTTTGCTAAGAAGCCATCGGTTTAAAAAAATAAAAATTAAAGAAGTTTTTTGGAAAACTTAATTGTTACCCAGAAATGATTTGATATGGAGATGTTTTTTTTTTTAAATGGCTGCATTGGACCTTAAATAGGCCTAAATTACATTGGGCATACTTGTGCAAAGTGCAGCATGAGATTATGATAAGATACTATACATAGGCTGCAGCGGGCGAGTGGTTGTACGAGGCTCTATATAGGCGAGTTGGCAGGGTATAAGAAGGGTAGTGGCAAGGCGTGTGAGTGAGTGATGTCCTCGGCAGACCCAACTGGGGGGGGGGGGGGGGGGGCTGTTCACGTCACAACACTAACCAAAACTGCTGCATTCTTACACACACACGCACTGCACAAGAGGCAGGAAACCACACACACACAAAAAAACAAAAAACACAGCTCTACTCCAAAGAATTCAGTCTGGGACACCGTGAGGGAGGGAGAGGCGCTAGCATTCCTTCACAGTTCCTGCTGGCGTCTGATAACAACAAAAGAGGACGTGGTTGCCGATCAGACTTTCCCAGGGTCTTTAGTCTGCTGCACTCAAAGAGCCAGAGCTTCTGCATACGTGTACATTCTCTACTTTAGGTGCAGAGAACCAGGCTGCTCTGTGGAATGGCACTCGTTTAATGAAGTCAGATCCAAGCTGACTCCGTGTCTGCAAGATTACAAGGAACACAGTATTCTACAGAACAGAATATAATAGCATAAAACCACAGTAAGACAAAAACACCACACCGTAACTCATCAGGTTTTACCAGTGAAACATACATGTGGCATCATTCTATAGTAACCATTTGATCTCAAATCAGCATTCGGATTTTCTTCAGTTATACAGGTGTGGTTTTGAAGTAGCCTACAGTGTCGTTTAGAATGATGGAGCCAACTAATTTTAGAGCCGATTGTGTTCAACTGTAGCACAGCCTACCTGTGTATTTCGCCTAGAGGCGCGCGCTGTTGACTAACTTTATACCACTATGCCATTATAGCCGGTTATGTTACGTAGACCGTGCAGACGTGGATCCAACTTCATTTAAAACGAGCACCATGAGCATTTCCCCAATGACTGCATGCGTCGCCTGAGTAACCGGTTCCCCGCGCGTAGGGTAACAAAAACAGGCCATGGTGGACGACACACTACCGTGGGCTCTCCCCGGGGAGCCATGCACCGCTGCCTTCCCAAGCTCGCCCTATGGTGACAGGCGTTTCACAGCGACCTGAGGGTGAGGGCAGGGTGCCGATCTCCTATGAGGCAACTCAACAGGAGCAACGCTCCCATAGAGGATAGCTTGCTGACCTTTACCCTTCCGTTTAACCGGAACCACTGGCACAATGGACTCAAGAGTGGAATGGAATTACTCAGTGGGACTACGAGCTCATGCCGACCTGAAAAGCCACCGCTAACTAAAGCCCATGGAATCTCATCTGGCAGTACACTGAAGAGGTGGCACTCATTTCAGTTCGAGACAGAATTGAAGCATAAAACCGATAATGTCAACGACAAATAAATATCAAAAATGACCTAGAAAATCCCTCCATGGCTAATCAAAAACAAACACACAGGATCCCCTACCCAAGCCAGCCAGCATTAAATGTCTTAGGGCACAATCAAAAACAACACGGGACCCCCTACTAGAGCCCTGCACGGGCATGAATTTTAAGCCCGAACCCTAACCATGCCCGAGACGGTCAGGCCCGATTGCTTGTGTCAAATTTAAGGCCCGGACCCAAATGACTTCCTCCATTAGTAAACCCTTTAGTTGCTACTCTCCATCCGTCACAAGCTCCCTGCACGCCGAGTCAGTGAGCAACCATAGCAAGGGCTCCACTTGGGCTGCTCTGCTCAACGAGCCATGTCAGCTGTAAACTCAGACAAAACGCAAGGAACGTCGTTATGATCCTAGTCAGATACGACTGTACCGCGCAGGCAGAGCACAAGCAAATGGCTCCGCCTCAAAAATGTTTAGTGGTCAATTTAGTGATGCCCCAAGCCCTGTCCGTATCCCTTCTTATTGATGAATAAACAGGCCCTAACCCGATGTATAATGTCTGGGCCCGTTGGGCAGCGGAGCTCTACCCCACAGAGCGCCCTTTTCCTGCAGCGCCCCACCAGTCACTGGGTGTCCCCTGCACTGTGGTTGGATGGTGGGAACTTCTGGAAGCCCCGCCCCATGTCTAGTGGGGAGGCTGGGGAGACACCAGGCCACAAAGCCCCTTTGCCAACTTGGGTAGACCACAGATATATATATACGGAGAATACAAAAAGATGCTTCTAAGCTATTCGATGGATCAGTAGTGGACTGATCGCCTAGTCTTGGACTCTGTGCATGCTCCTGCTCCAGTCCAGCTCCTGTGAATAAACCCTATCCTGGTCTTAATGAAAGACCAGAGTTAGTCGATTGCTCGGCTGAAGTACGTGTCCTGCACTGGAACAAAATCCTGCAAGCGCTGCAGCCCGCCAGGATTAGAGCCGCTGTCCCTGACATATAGGCGGGACATTAAAGCATTGGCTTAGCCATGCTAAACAATTCATGAGCTGGACTGTGTACTTAAAACACATGTTAAGGTTAATTAAATCCATAAGGGGGGGGGTGGAGAATGTGCTAACTGATGTTAAAGCACTCAATAACGGGATGAGGAGGGTAAGGCTGTGGCGAGTCACGCTACAGGCTAAGTGGATAGTTAGTGTAGCCAATTAGCCGTGGGGGAATGAGATGCGGATGGGCTAACCTAACAAGTTAGTGTTAAGGGAAATCACAAGACAATGGGGTTAACCTAGTCATTTAGCCTGGGGGGAATCAGGAGGGAATGGACTTGCGGCTAGCCTAGCCACTAGCTTACGTTCCTGCAGGCAGTCAAAACAATCTGGATAAAACTGGACCAGGTTCAAAGCAGCACTGAGCCGGGTTTGGTCTGGGGCATGAATAGGGCAGAATGTTCCCGCAGGGTGGGAGATGGCAGAGGGGAGGTGTGTGTGCTGGTTGTCAGTGGGTAATCGGAGGATTAAAAGGTAACAGACAGGTCCCATTGTCTGCCCCTGTGCCCCCTTTGGCCTGGGGCATAGAGGGGCGTATGGATTAGCTCAGCCGAAGCAGGGGGACAGGGGTAGCAGCTGGCACGCTTGCTTTTGGCCAAAATCCCACGAGAACAACCAGACCTGGGACACCAGGGCTCTAAATGCATAATTCCTTGATTCCTCGCATCTTCTCAAAAACCCATTGGAGAAGGTCTGAGGGGTTTGCGAAGGAGGCAAGGGGATCGGTTGCGGAGAAAAATCACGGAAACACTAATTGAGAAGATGCCATGACAGACCAGGGACACCAGGATTTTGGAGGGATGGAGAGGCTGACAGTGGGATGGCTACAGGGCTGCTTCTCTCTGGGGATCAGGAAGAAAGTCAATAGTGGAAAGCAGCTGTGCTCAGTGTTGCTGCTGCCTCAGGGCCAGATCAGTTACCAGGGCTATGAGCAGCCAGGGTGAGCGCAGGCCAGATGGACTGATCCCATCGCGCCTGCCTGGCTGCCATGCACTTGGGCACACACACGCACCACGGCTCTATTACTGAACACACAAGACCTGGGTTACTCATGGGACGTGAGGCAGACCAGAGGAAAACAGGATGTGTGTAACCAGCCACGATGCACACAGCAAGGGCCGTCAGATACACACCCCTCAAACCTCGGGGTCAACACCTAACCACCAATCAAACCTTGTCCCAAAGCACACCATTAAAACAAACCAGATATGGCTAAACGTATATCGGTGCGGGATGCAGCGTCAATAGATTTGAATGAATCCTCGTAGGAAAAATATGAAATAAGTAGACTTAAAATTGTTCCTTGAGCATCTCAAGGTCAGACCAGAACACAGGATCTGACCAAATCCAATTCCTGAATGTGTTGAACACTTTGGATCATAGCAGAGCACAGAGCCACACGTCACAATGCCAGGCAGCCAGAGTCTAAAAGCAGTGCGTGTCCATTGCATCGTGGCTAATAAAGAGAACGCTGAATCCCAAGGCACAGACCACCACAGTGGCAAGTGCTACAGCAGCACAACCAACCACAGCCTTCCATGGGACAGCCGGCAGCAGCCCTTCCAGACTGGAGAGCGTGTCCGAGTCCCAAATAGCACCCTTCTCCCTATATGTGGGACGGACTTACTGAGACACCATAGAAATCAGTGAGAGAACGCATGATGAAACCTACTGTAATTGTAATCACAGGATGTCTGACGTTCATAATGCTGCAAATTTGAGGGATTTTATGGCCGCTGATAGGGTAGATAATAGCTCGCGAGCAGGTGTGTTTAATTAGGTACCATTTCATCTGCTCACTACGCAGGGCAAAGACAATGGATTTGAGTCCAGTGACCTTGACATCCATTTAGGTATCATCTCAGCAGCTGTGGCATCGATGCGGTCTCATGGCCCCAACGACAACCAGAGCAAATAAAGGAGCATTATAGCAACCATTACAAGTGGAAAGCCATGAGTCAAGCAGCACACCTTTGTGACTCCCACACTCCCAAGACTATTATTTAAGGGAATTTGTTGAAGGCACCAAACAAAAATAACAGATACTGACCTGCGGAGTTTTACGGCTGTATCCAATTTAAAAATCATCCCTCCGGTCACGCGATCGGAAACAACGCAATGCCAACCACCTGGATTTCTGTGAGAGTCTTACCGAAAATAGACAACTGCAGCTGCCCCATGGGGCGCCATGTTGACTAACAAGGGAGTGTACACTACAGGAGAGGAACCAATTGAAGTGCACTTACATTCCAAGACTAGCTGGGTGCCAATCATGTTACATGACTCTCGTCGAGAGAACATTAGTTCTACGAGAGTCAGAGGCTGATCTAAAGTCTGTTTTCTTTCAATAAATACAGCGATAAGGATGATTTTAGGGTTGGTAATACTGATCCTAAACCTGCACTTAGGGTAGTCTCGTCAACCCGACCATAGGCAAAAGAAGTGACTAGGGTATCTTTTGGCATAGACAAACTGTGTCACTGCCTACACCACTACTTTATTGGCTGAATAAAATACTGGCTAGGAAGATCGAGATCACGCAGGTTACTTTTAATGAGTGCATTTCGCAAGTGGCTAGTTGGCGTCAACTACCTGCAAAGCCACTGCAAAGATTTTCCCTGCAAACATTGTTTTTTTTAATTGCAACGTTCTGTTATGTCCACCCCTCGATTTGTTGGGAGTGTCCCCTGAATCCCCTCACCCCTATTGAGGTAGTGTGACGTAGTTCCTCTACGCCAAAAGAGCCCATAATTGAAACCAGACTCTAGTCACTGACTGCCAACTTCTAGTCAATTTGGATCTGACACTGCAGAGGTTTAGCAGGAGGACAGAGGAAGTGGTATTACCTTAAACAGGGGTGTCAAAGTCATTTTCCCCCAGGGGCCGCATTTGGTCTTCAACAAGGTCCGGCAGGCCGCACTGAATTTGTTATTTCAAAATATTGTCCTCCATCTTACATTTCTGGAATTTTCAATGCACCCTGACATGTAGGTGAGTATTAATGAGATGGACACATTCAAGAAACTGTTTGTATGTAGGTCCATTATAATTGACAGTTGATTTGGTTTTCGTCATTTCAAAGTATATATATATTTACTTAAAAACACCCGTGGGCCAGATTGGAGCCCCCCCCCACCCCGGACTGTATATGTTTGACACCTCTGGTATTGTGAACATGCCAGGAGCTCAGGCCATAGGCATCAGTGAGAGAGATGGTTTCACACTCCTGCAGTGATAATTCACACTCAGAGAGGGTTGCCTGAGAGGTCACTGCTGAGAGGGGACACATTCCCCACTCTGGGTGGGCGAGAGGGTGTCACTGTCAAACCCCTGCAGCAACGTAACCTCTCAGTCAACGTGACACCCTGAAATGGATAATACACCCCTATAACAAAACCCAAAAACAAGACCACATTCACCACATTAGCACAGATGTCTTGAAAAGGAAGTCACATCTCCTTTAAAAGATCAAATGACAATTTAACATTTAATTAACAGTTTTTGATTGAATTTTTTTTTTGATTGAAAGAAAGCACTTGATCACTGATAAAAAGGCATGTTATGCTATACAGAACAATTGATGACAACAGCAGATATGACCGGACTGATGCTGTTTGATAGACTTCTGAAATCTGATGAACTTCTGTTGACACCCAATCCGTGACATTGAGATGGGGCAGGTGGGATAGCATTGGCTGGCCTGTGCCCCATTACAGATTATGTAACATGTATTTGGAGCCAAAACCCAGATGACAGGATCACTGGGATCTGACATTGCCATCTGATGCTTCTGAACTCTCCCTCTAGCGCTGCCCAGTCTCAGGCAGTATAATCTAGCAGACATCTCCAGACCTGGAGGCGCGCGCGAGCCAGACCGACATTCCCGTTCACACTGACGTGCTGCTGGTTTAAAAAGTAACTCAAAAAGCTTCTTGTGATAGAGAAGCATATAGGCCTGCCAGCCCATCACAATTTCCCTATCAACTGTGCTCACATTAGAATTTCAGATGGATGTTAACGGTTTGTATAATGGGAGATTGATTCAGCAATGTAACCAACAATTACATTCTTTAGACTAATGTTCTTTCATAGCGCCACATGTAAAAGATGCACTTTTGATTGGGCCAGCAATCGATAACGGGATCGCGTTCACACCTGCTCTCCATTCGAAAACGCAGTTGCATCGCGGAGTTTACTGGCGAGCCACAGAGAACTCAGCAAAGCCCAAATCTCAGGACACAATCACGAACGGTAAATTAACCCCGGTTTTGCAGTAGCCATTTGGGGCCCTCTCATTCTCAGAACAATGGTAGGGGTACGTTTGGTGCCGAGGTTAGTCAATAAATCGATTAAATGAACGTACAACTTAGGCTACGCATACAGTTGGGTGTCCAGTCACCTCATGGGCCTTGACACGACTTTTTTAGGGAAAGAAAAGCACCACGTCCTTGTTGAAACCACCGCCCAAAACAAGTTCATCGACGTTGTAGACGTCACATCAAAATCCAGTTTGAAAACATGGGCTTTCAACAACGAACGTTTGATAGGTGTCATTTCGTGAGCTTTGTTTAGATTACATCTTTTAACGCGAAAGCAGCATGAATTAGCAGAACATAAAAGGCACCGAAATGGCAACAATGTATCCAAGAAATTGCTTATTGCGAGACGTTTGCTGGCTCGAACTACATCGTATCAATACCCACTCACCGTAAGAATGTCGAGGTACGCTTCGCAGCGTTTCCCCCCCACAAATTCTCAGGTACCGTTGTAGGCGACTCCTTTTTTTGAAGGCTACTTCCTCGCTGGCTGAACAAAAACAGACCAAATATATCGGTGCGGAGGTTATAAACGTAGAGGACAAACAATCAAACGTGCAACTGGCTCCCTTCACTGGCAAGCTTCGCACTGACGCTGTAGTTTCAATTGACTTGTTCAAACGGCGTGCATCCCTCTTTAGTATCTTTAGAATCGAATGAGTGGCGTTACCACATAGTCGAGCGAGGGTGAAATTGCAGAAGCACCCCCTCCCCCCCAAAAAAATCGATTTATCCAGCTAGGAACCAATGAAGAACCATGGCCTGAGGTTTATTTAAAAAACTATGGATGATGTCATATGCTAAACCACTGCCCCTCTTTTTATTTTCTGTTTGCGAGAGTGCCTGGCCCCCATCCTCGCCCATTCTCTCTCCGTATGAAGTTCCAAAATCCAGCTGCATGGCTAATATTTAAACTACTGCAGACCTACACTGGATGCCTGCAAGGTCAAACGAATAGGCTAGGCTACATAAGTATGTATACATAGAGTCTGTAAAGGTTTCAGTTTCCGTCGGTTAAAAAAAATCGATTTGAATGCAATTGATAGTTTCTTGATATCAATGAAGAATAGGCACATTTATTCAACTGAGAAAGGCATCGTTCACAATCCTGGTCTGGTTATGTCTTATTTATTAGCATAATGTCATTGTCCAATGAAAACCTTGTAACTCAGTTTTTGCAAAGCAGTGACTCAATGTGCTCTGAACATTTCATAACTCTAGGGCCAACAACATTTACCCCAAATAGCTTCGGAAATTTCATAATTGTATGTTCGTTAATGGGGAAATATGGTTATTGTATCCATTTCCTGAAAAGTTTATGTTCTGGAGATTAAGTTATCAGACAGCGACAATAAGGGGCATTTGTTGATGGTGCTTATGAAGACATACAGCCTCAGCTACTTTGCTGCACGGCACTGACTGCCCACAATGGGAGTGGCAGCTTGCTTCTGTTCCCTCAGTTGCAGCTGCTGGCTTTACAATAGGAATCAATGAAAAGACGGGGAACATACAAAGACTATGAAATGGACAGAAAGAGACTGAATCGGGCCAAGCAATCTGACATCAACTAGTTTGTTATACAGCAAGACGACAAAGAACAACAAATGAATGAGGAGTCTTTGGGCAAAGAAAAGTCCCAACTCACAGTGCCAGGAGAGGAGAGGGTTAGACTGGAAACAGACATGATGCATTCACTCTGGACGAGTGATGTGAAATATGTAGACATTGGGATCCTCACCATTCAAACTGCCTTTCTTACAATGTGTGTGTGTGTGTTTACTGCACCTCATTATAGTGTGTGTGGAAGCGGGTGACTCATACAGTTCGTCTGACCCCTCTGTCTGTCTCAGCTATTCACAGGGCTCTGGCAATTGTTACATCTGCAGCCTGTCAGCCTTTACTATCGTCGAGGGCTAATTGCAGAGACTGGGGAACCAAGAGCCTCTCCCTGACCCCATAGCTTTTATAGTGTGTGTGTGTGTATTCGGCCACAAACTAAGATCCTCAATTGGGTTGTTAGTAAAACCACAAAATCCAGTTAATTCCTGTTTCTGCCCACCCATCTCAATGCTCTGTAATGTTGTCCTATAAGGGTGTGGCTCAGTATTGGTCTCTATGGGAAAGCCTGTGGCAATGGAACAGGGATTGTTAAACCAAAGTGGTTTCTTTCATCATTGACCTGCTGGCCCACAGTCTTCCAGTGAGGTCTTGATGTTTCACCCATCTGCCAAAACAAAACCAATCCCAGACATACTTTGTGTATGCAGCTCCATGTACAGCTGCATACGCTGCCCATGGCACAGAGCAAATAACCATGCAAGCCCACACACATACAGAGAGGCTAACAGACAGAGAGAGTGACTGGCAGATATACAGACAGACAGAAAAACAGACCAGTGTAAAGGATGTGAAATAGCTAGCTAGTTAGCGGTGGTGCGCGCTAAATAGCGTTTCAATCGGTGACGTCACTTGCTCTGAGACCTTGAAGTAGTGTTTCCCCTTGCTCTGCAAGGGCCGCGGCTTTTGTGGAGCGATGGGTAACGATGCTTCGTGGGTGAATGTTGTTGATGTGTGCAGAGGGTCCCTGGTTCGCTCCCGGGTATGGGCAAGGGGACAGTCTAAAGTTATACTGTTACACCAGCACACACACGTATACTCATGCTGAAGAAAAGGGTCATGGTGGTCAATTTCTGACCTAGGTACGAAGTATTTAGTCCACCAAGACAACAGTTAGAGGGAACCTCATCTCAAAATATCTAGCGCGTCACCCATTTACTACAGTAGTACTACAGTAGCTTCTCTCAGTCATCGTTGTTCGGCAGTCGGGAAACGCGAGGCCACCTTTGACACACTAGAACACATTATCAAACGACAAATGAAATACTATAGAAATAACAATGCCACAGACACCAAACACCATACCCATTGAAACTTTAGATTGTAGACCATTACCTCAGCGTAGTCATTATGTATTGAGGGCACCATGTAACAACCACAAACATATCCTCAGGTCATTACAGGTCTCTAGTGCAAAAGGCATATTTCGATGAAAATAACCTGTATGAATAAAGGTTAAATGGAAAAACAATATGGGGGTGTAGGGAGATCCCCAATGAGCTGGACGATTCTCTTCTCATCACTCATCTTGAAAAAAACGTATACTTAACTTGGGAATCAATCAATCCATCATTAACACAAGGGAGTAATCTAATAATTTATTATTGAAATATTGAGAAAAAACAAATTGGTACAATTTAAGGCCAAGTGGCAAACAATAATGCCAGCACTAGGGATGAAGGTGTGAGCATGCGGGTGTGGCAGAGGAGATGTAGTCGTTGTGTGTGTGTGTGTGTTTGTATTTGGTGTGGGAAAAAAGAAAAACCCAACGCCCGCATCAAGTGGTGTGCACATACACAGTGAACACACCCAGTAGACTACTAGAGTGCAAAAACAAAGTGTGTCACTGAGATGGGCGTGGCCCAAGAGCCCAGCTAAAGGATGGGCAGCCAGAACAGTACGTAATGGATGATGAGATTAGGTTAAGTGGGCTGGAAGGAATGATGTGCTGCATCAGCCGCCAAAGGCTGCTTAGGAAAGGTACGTTACCAGGCAGTGGAGGCTGCTGAGGGGAGGACGGCTCATAAAAATGTCTGGAACAGAGCGAATGGAATGGCCTCAAAAACATGGAAGCCATGTGTTTGTTACACCATTCCAGTAATTTTGCTCCAGACATTACCACGAGCCCATTCTCCCCAATTAATCTAAACTGCACTTTAAATTTACAGTATCTATTACAGTGAAAGAATGCCATTCTATTGTTTGAGGAGTGCACAATTTTGAACATGAAAAGTTATTCAAACAAATTAGGCACATTTGGGCAGTCTTGATACAACAGCTTGAACAGAAATGCAATGGTTCATTTGATCAGTCTAAAACTTTACACATACACTGCAAAATATAAATTGCACCTGGGCTGGAATAATACATTATGGTCTTTATCTTGCATTTCAAAGATGGTACAAAAAAATTATTAAAGAACGGTTGTTTTTTTCTTTGTATCATCTTTTACCAGATCTATTGTGTAATATTCTCCTACATTCCTTTCACATTTCCACAAACGTCAGTGTTTCCTTTCAAATGGTAACAAGAATATGCATATACTTGCTTCAGGGCATGAGCTGGTTTTTTAATTGTGGTCCTTCTGTAGCTCAGTTGGTAGAGCATGGCGCTTGTAACGCCAGGGTAGTGGTTCAATTCCCGGGACCACCCATACGTAGAATGTATGCACACATGACTGTAAGTCGCTTGGGATAAAAGCGTCTGCTAAATGGCATATATTATTATATTATTATTAGTTAGATTTGGGCATGTCATTTTAGGCGAAAATTGAAAAAAAGGAGCAGATCCTTAAAGAGGTTTTTAGGTGCCACCAACTTCCTGTGTTACCAGGATATGGGCACAAGTGTTCTATTTAAGAGATCTACCATCGCTGTTTTGATATGTGGACTGTGACAAATTTGTGCATATTGAATGTTACATGAATTGTGTAAATGTATCTATGGTATTTGTTGTACTATAATACATTTTGTCTTCGGTTGTATTCGATCCCTATTGTCTCGCTCTACCTAATAAACAGATATTGGATGCAAGGTGGTCTATTCTCCTCCTTTAGGATGTTATTGTCTGAGTCTTTGGGGTGCAAAAACCCTTATTCCCCCTTCTGGTAAGTTCAGGTAATTACACCCTGAGGTAAACTCATGATATTTCTTCACACATTTTATACTGTAAGCTTCACCATGGGCTTGAGTTTCTTGCAAACAATATATAACTCAAACATCAACAAAGCAGATCATTTTACCAGCTTTGTTTTATCAAAATCAAGTGGTGAAGAACCCAAAGTATGGCTGCGTCCTGATTCTTCACCCTTTAAAAAATATTTGCACTTGCACACTTCCGGTCATGGATTTAACATGTTGAAATTCTCTCTAGCCAACGACTAAACCAAACCCATTGCTTTTAAATCCATCGATGTGTGCAAATGCAGACTTCGGGAGAAGGGTGGAGAATCGGGATGCAGCCCAAAGCAATTGCCACCTGCTCCTTCTCCAAAGTGTTTCCAGCCACGTGAACAAACAGGCATTTAATCATCAATTGTTTGGCATCATACCGAGTGTGGCACAGAGATCCAACATACTCAAAACAATGTTCAAGTAAGGGGAAAAAAAGATTACACAATGAACTGTATAAATGTCTACAGACTGCTCAGACAGGACCTCTTCAGTGTCTAATACTACAATATACAAATGCAAGGCCAAAAACAAATCCTGTTGGTGTACTGCTTAGTTAAGAACATACATTTAATTTAAATGTACTATATGACCATTCGAATACGAGCTACATGACTCGTCACTAACTGACAGGCAGGCTATGGCCCAGTATCATTTCAGCCCCTAGCCACTTCTCGTAGCCTCTAGCCCTTTAGTGTTCTCAGATCCTAAAGAACGGATATGGTGAAAGCTCTGCTTTTAGCCTGTTTGGGAGGTTATATTCACATATAACTTTGCCTACACCTTGGTTCTATGGAATCTATCAACGCCAAAAGGTTCACGTTTTGAAGAAGTAGCTGGGACCGAAATGGAAGCAGGCCTATAACCTATTATAAAAAATAAAAAAATATCCTCCTTCAAAGGTGATTGGGAGTACAAAGCTCAATGCATGACCACTTTATGGAGCCTGAACCTGAAGACCACGCTCCCCTTAGGCGCTTCTCTCTAGATACATAAACAACCCAACATTTAAAAAAACAAAAAAATAATTTAAACTTTCACAAGGACAAAGCAATTGGTTCGTTTTAAACTAGACATCATTATGAGACGTAAAACAGAATGGGATGAAACATACATAAGAGCATTCTTCTGGGTCAACACCACAAGCATTACTGCAATGCTCGCAAATACCCCCATCTCTCTGGCCTCGCTTTAGCTGTCCTGCCTGCTCGTTATCCTCTCCCAGTTACTCGCAGACAGTCTTTGTTCTTTAGACCAGTCGGATACAATTTGCAGTTCTCCATCCATATTGT
The DNA here is from genome assembly GCF_021184085.1 of Oncorhynchus gorbuscha. Classification (NCBI taxonomy): domain Eukaryota; kingdom Metazoa; phylum Chordata; class Actinopteri; order Salmoniformes; family Salmonidae; genus Oncorhynchus; species Oncorhynchus gorbuscha. Next base: position 13,358,898 of record NC_060198.1, read on the forward strand.
CCATGACTGGAGCATAGGCCTTTAAAAATTCACACACACACAAAAATAGATGAACTCTCCATTTTCCAATCGTGTAGTTCCCTCATTTAAGGAAGTGACATTCAGGTCAAGCAAAATTGGACAGTCATACTTCCATTGCGACCGGAATGTTGTGCCATGGTGGGTCTTTGTGAGACTCGGGAGTAGACTTGACTACTTCACTACGGAACCCTTTTTCAAATGAACTCTGACGAAGCAGTGTTCAGCACGCAGCGACAAAAAGCATCATTTGTGCATCGTGAACAGGACATGTACAGTGTAGAACTTGACACGTACAAAATCAACAACGGCACTGACGTTTACCCTGTGTGCTGCATCATCGGATTAACACCTACTGAAACCACTGGTACTGTAGGTGTGCTTGAGATGATGCACTGCATCTCTGTCTGTGTCCAACTTAAAACTATAGAACAATTCTATGGATATTGTTCCTGGAGACCAGAACCAGCACCTGGGTGTGAGTACTGGTTTTTTAATTGATCGGTCTTAAAACGCTGAAATACTATGGCTGCGTTTAGACAGGCAGCTCAATTCTGATCTTATTTTTACCAATCAAATCAACTCTGAAAAAGATCTGATGGGAAAGGTCAAAAGGCCAATTAGTGTGTGTGTGTGTGGGGGGGGGGGGATCAGAATTGGGCTGCCTGTCTAACCACAGCCTATTTGGCAGGAGATTTGTACAGCAAAGAGCAAAGATTAAGGTCATTGAGTGAGCCATTGTGTCCAGGCGCAGTGCAGGGTTTAAGTTCAATTGACTTGTACTGAGTTCAGTGGTGGTGACCACAAAGAGCTGTGGCCAAGCCAGCCTTGCTCTCAGCAGTTCTTGCTGGGCTTGCGCCTCATGACAGGGCAATGACGTTCTTGCATGAGTCATGTGAACTGGACTTTAGTGCTCTCTCCAAAGGGACAGTGGAAGTGCTACTCCAGAGCAGTCTCTGGCCTAGGATAAAGTACGCATGTCATTGTCATCAACCTTCATATATAACCAGAACTTCTGACATTAAAAAAAAAACATGCTTTGTCCAGTTCTTGTCCTTTGTGCAGCTTACTGAACACCTAAAAATTCATGTAAAACAATTAAAAAGCAGCTAAATGTGCTAACAAGACATTGCACTATGGCCCTCAGCAAGTATGGATTGTGCGTAAATCCCAATTTTGGCAAAACACTGTTCTCTTTCTGTGTGGGAAATGCGGTGTTGAGCTGTATGTTACTGTGCAACATCCCTATAACATTCACACAACCCAGGTGGTCTCGTCAATGAATCCACTCAAAAAAGACTAGGCTTTCAGCTCATAGTCCTGGCTCATGCCTGACCCAGATTCGATGGTAAAGACAATGAAAATCTGGATGCAGTGCAGCACTCCAGGCCAGCAGAGAGCGCTGTAGGTCCAGACACCACAACCCAGTCAGTTCACCAAAAGGACATCCTCGTATGTTGTCGTTCTGAGGGAAGAAACAAGCACTTAACACGATAGCGCATACACATGTAGAAAAACGTAAACGTCTCTCAACCGTGATAGAAAGGATAATAGTGAATGCATCTGTTATTGTCTGGTCATTGAAGTGGCATCTACTGCTGATCATTCTACAGGGGAACATCCATCCCCATCAAGGCTAGTTGGAGCCATCACCATCAACTTACACCCGTCTGACTCCTTCAGATCGGCAAACACTGAAGAGGTTAAGAGCTGGGTGGTGGATTCTGAACCTGGCCTTGACTTTTACCTTCAGTCTTGACCTGTGCCCCCTGACCCACCTGTCACAGCAGCAGAAGAAGGAGCAGGGCGAGGTCTCGAGGCCCCGGTACATGCCCGAGCTGGGCGTGTCAGTGCACTCTGCGATGAAGGCGTGCAGGTCCGTAATGTGGTAGGGCTCCTGGGTTTGGTGCTAGAGGGACAGGAGTGGAGACATGCGTGCAGTTTGAAGGAAGTTGCTAACTAGAGTTAGCGCAATTGCCAAATAGCATTAGAGCAATGACTGGAAGTCCAGGGTAAATGCAAGCATGCTAATAGATACCATTGTCTTCCAGTCATATTGAGAAACTACCTCTAACTTCCTTCATAGATAAAGGGCTATATAATGACTCTTGGCTGTACCTTGATCTCTGAAAATGCACATCGCTGAAGAACAGTTTCAAATTAAATCTCACTGTGGATGATGAGTTTTACTGTATTATTTACACAGATCTGTGCTCTTTTGCCTGACGAAAATGTCGCCCTTTGTTGTTACCTTGATGGTCTCGTAGGCACCGGTGATGAGGGCGATGAAGAGCGACAGTACCATGTAGATGAAGAGGGAGATGAAGGTGTACAGGTAGACCTGGCTGAACACCCACACCAGTGTGCTGCTCTCCTGCATCTCAGAGAAAGTCACAAACATGTCGTCGCCGTTGATCAGCGAGAACAGGCACTCCGACACCATGGAGAGAGAGCGGAACTGACGGAGGGCGAGAGAGAGGGAAACAGTTCAATTACATTTCATGTACAGTGGGGCAAAAAAGTATTTAGTCAGCCACCAATTGTGCAAGTTCTCCCACTTAAAAAGATGAGAGAGGCATGTCATTTTCATCATAGGTACACTTCCAACTATGACAGACAAAATGAGAAAATCTTCACAAGGTTTTCACACACTGTTGCTGGTATTTTGGCCCATTCCTCCATGCAGATCTCCTCTAGAGCAGTGATGTTTTGTAGCTGTTGCTGGGCAACACGGACTTTCAACTCCCTCCAAAGATTTTCTATGGGGTTGAGATCTGGAGACTGGCTAGGCCACTCCAGGACCATGAAATGCTTCTTACGAAGCCACTCCTTCGTTGCCCGGGCGGTGTGTTTGGGATCATTGTCATGCTGAAAGATCCAGCCACGTTTCATCTTCAATGCCCTTGCTGATGGAAGGAGATTTTCACTCAAAATCTCACGATACAGCCACCACTAACAGTGAGCCACCACTAACATTGAGTGGCTGCTGCCAACACACTGACTCAACTCCAGCCACTTTAATAATGGGAATTGATGTAAAATATATCACTAGCCACTTTAAACAATGCTACTTAATATAATGTTTACATAGCCTACATCATTTATCTCATATGTATACGTATATACTGTACTCGATACCATCTACTGCATCTTGCCTATGCCGCTCTGTACCATCACTCATTCATATATCTTTATGTACATATTCTTTATCCCTTTACACTTGTGTGTGTATAAGGTAGTAGTTTTGGAATTGTTAGCTAGATTACTCGTTGGTTATTATTGCATTGTCGGAACTAGAAGCGTAAGCATTTCGCTACACTCGCATTAACATCTGCTAACCATGTGTATGTGACAAATAAAATTTGATTTGATTTGATACATGGCCCCATTCATTCTTTCCTTTACACGGATCAGTCGTCCTGGTCCCTTTGCAGAAAAACAGCCCCAAAGCATGATGTTTCCTCCCCCATGCTTCACAGTAGGTATAGTGTTCTTTGGATGCAACTCAGCATTCTTTGTCCTCCAAACACAACGAGTTGAGTTTTTACCAAAAAGTCACATTTTGGTTTAATCTGACCATATGACATTCTCCCAATCTTCTTCTGAATCATCCAAATGCTCTCTAGCAAACTTCAGACGGGCCTGGACATGTACTGGCTTAAGCAGGGGGACACGTCTGGCACTGCAGGATTTGAGTCCCTGGCGGCGTAGTGTGTTACTGATGGTAGGCGTTTGTTACTTTGGTCCCAGCTCTCTGCAGGTCATTCACTAGGTCCCCCCCTGTGGTTCTGCGATTTTTGCTCACCGTTCTTGTCATCATTTTGACCCCACGGGGTGAGATCTTGCCTGGAGCCCCAGATCGAGGGAGATTATCAGTGGTCTTGTATGTCTTCCATTTCCTAATAATTGCTCCCACAGTTGATTTCTTCAAACCAAGCTGCTTACCTATTGCAGATTCAGTCTTCCAAGCCTGGTGCAGGTCTACAATTTTGGTTCTGGTGTCCTTTGACAGCTCTTTGGTCTTGGCCATCGTGGAGTTTGGAGTGTGACTGTTTGAGGTTGTGGACAGGTGTCTTTTATACTGATAACAAGTTCAAACAGGTGCCATTAATACAGGTGGAGGACAGAGGAGCCTCTTAAAGAAGAAGTTACAGGTCTGTGAGAGCCAGAAATCTTGCTTGTTAGTAGGTGACTAAATACTTGTTTTCCACCATAATTTGCAAATAAATTCATTAAAAATCCTACAATGTGATTTTCTGGATTTTCTTTCTAATTTTGTCTGTCATAGTTGAAGTGTAGCTATGATGAAAATGACAGGCCTCTCTGATCTTTTTAAGATCAATTGGTCGCTGACTAAATACTATTTTTTACCAACTTTATTTCATAGCAATATAGCTTAATAAATTAAATACAATAGGGAGAGAGACTTACATTACACAAACAACCATTTGACTTAACATGACCATCTCACTATACTGGTTCAACATTTTTCAGGATTCAGTACACAATTATTTTATTTACAAAATAAATCCCATGGCCATCTTACTGGCAAGGGCCAGTAAATATTGAATTATAATAATAGACAAATCACATGTTAATAACACAGTACCTCATTATTGTGCAAAATCCCAAAATGCACCATTGTGCATCATCACTGAACCATGTGGGGTGTCCCCCTCCAGATTCACTTTCCTTTTCAATCTATTTGCCGACCCGCTCTGTTATTGGCCTTCTCCAGTTAGCATGTCTGCCTGTGCTTCAAAATGGTGGCCGTCTGTACCTTGACGTGATAGGGCCCCAGCACGATCCAGCCACAGAAGCAGTAGCCCAGGTAGATGACAGCCACACAGCTGCAGAACCGGATCACATTGGGGAACGCAGCTCGCAAGGTCACGATCAGGATCTGAGAGGGAGAGAGCCAGGAGAGTGGGTGAAACACTGTCATCGTTAGTGTGTGTGTGTGTCTGTGTGTGTAGGCAACTTACATTGTACTTCTGGAAGAAGCTGAGGTAGCGAATGACTCCGACCCACACCAACAAGGTGGAGGTCCCCAACAGGATGCCACACTCATCATACGATGACAAATTCTGTATGGAGAGATATTCAACTCATAAATGCCTCATTAGCATAGCACAACAACCTTTATCATAACCCAAACTGAGATACAATTTTGAGTGGTGATTTCAAATAATTCTTTAGCATTTTCCTCTGGGAAAAATAAAAGGTATTCTATTCTGCTCTGAGCAGTAGAGGAAAAAGTCCCCTAGAGGGGGACTGACCTTGGATTCGATGCCAATCTTGATGATGCTGCCGATGACGGTGAGGACGTCACTGATGATGAGCAGGATGTACCAGCCGTTGATGAATTCCATCCTTTCGTCCCAGCTTACTTTCCGTCCCAGGTTGGTCTTGAAGAACTCGACAAACTCCTGTTACACAGAGACAGAGAGAGAGACAGACAGAGAGAGAGAGAGACAGAGAGAGAGAGAGACGAGTTGGGTGGCCCTACTGGGAAGACGAGTTATCACACCTTCTCAGATTTTGTGTTGCAGAACATTACTCGAAGAATGGAATCACTTCACAGAATGCCAATCACCTCCCCATCAAAAAAATATATTTTCTCTCCTTCTCCCACCCCACTCCCCAACCCTATAACAAGCAAACAAATGTATCTACAGTTTGTTCTCAGATAATATATGCCATTTAGCAAACGCTTTTATCCAAAGTGACTTACAGTCATGCATGCATACATTTTACGTTATGAGTGGTCCCAGGGATAGAACCCACTATCCTGGCGTTGCAAGAGCCATGGTCTACCAACTGAGTTATAGAGAACCACCAGATTGGATGTTTCTCCTTTTCACCACATTCTCTCTTCCTGCCCTCCACCTCCCAGTGACTTACGGCCTGTAGTATGATGCCGCGGAGTATGGAGCGGCCACACAGCACCAGGGACAGTATACAAACGATCACCACCACCACGTCAAACGTTACCCGCGTGTAGTTCTCCGCTGAGAGGGAGGGAAGGAAAGAGAGGAGTTAGTGGTTTCATCAAGTAGAAGCAGAGGGGCGAATACTTACTTCCACTTAAGTAAATCTTTCATGTTGACATCAATAAATGTCTTATGAGGTCAAGTGAAGATGGCGAAAGGGGAGATTGCTTAGTGTCTACATAGTGTTTGTTTGTGGTTAGAAGTTGGACCGGTTCATTTCTGTCTGGTCATTCTGTGTGTAGTTTTGTATTGACCCATGCATATATATATATATATATATACATAAATAATCTATATATATATACACATAAATAATCTATATATATACACATAAATAATCTATATATATATAAATAATATATATATAAATAATATATATATATAAATAAATAATATATATATATAATAAATAATATATATACATATAAATAATAGATATACATATAAATAATAGATACATATAAATAATAGATCCACATAAATAATATATCCACATAAATAATATATATATACACATATAAATAATAGATATATACACACACATGTAAATAATATATATATACATTCTTTTTTAGCCAACTCTCTTATCAGGTCTCTCTAAAAGAAAATGGTTTACTACCTCGAGATTCTCCTGGGTCGTAATAATTAGTGCACACCGTCTAAAAATAGTTAGCAACGGAAGTAGTTCAGGTAGTCCCTACGTTTCAGTCCGTTTGGTGCTTAATTAATATTACCCTGGTGAAATAAATGTCTAATAAAAACAAAACGTCTATCTCACCGTGGCCTGACACACTGGGGTCTTTACACTCCTTTATAAAAGCCTGGTTTTCCAGACTGATCCTCACTTTACCACTGTGAGCCTTGTTGTCCAGGACTATCTGGAGAATCAGATGGAAAGAGCAACAGATCAGACATTCCTACAGGTAACTAGCACTTGCTGTAAACGTTGCCAATAAAATTAAACATAAAAAAAAAATGGTGGACTCTTCAAGGGATAATAAACTCAGCAAAAATAGAAACGTCCCTTTTCAGGACACTGTCTTTCAAGGATCATTTGTAAAAATCAAAATAACTTCACAGATCTTCATTGTAAAGGGTTTAAACACTGTTTCCCATGCTTGCTCAATGACCCATAAACAATTAATGAACATGCACCTGTGGAACGGTCGTTAACACACTAACAGCTTACAGATGGTAGGCAATTAAGGTCACAGTTATGAAAACTTTGGACACTAAAGAGGCCTTTCTACGGTCTCTGAAAAACACCAAAAGAAAGATGCCCAGGGTCCCTGATTATCTGCGTGAACGTGCCTTAGGCATGCTGCAAGGAGGCATGAGGACTGCAGATGTGGCCAGGGCAATAAATTGCAATGTCGGTACTTTGAGACGCCTAAGACAGCGCTACAGTGAGACAGGATGGACAGCGGATCATCCTCGCAGTGGCAGACCACGTGTAACAACACCTGCACAGGATCGGTACATCTGAACATCACACCAGCGGGACAGGTACAGGATGGCAACAACAACTGCCTGAGTTACACCAGGAACGCACAATTCCTCCATCAGTGCTCAGACTGTCCGCAATAGGCTGAGAGAGGATGGACTGAGGGCTTGTAGGCCTGTTGTAAGGCAGGTCCTCACCAGACATCACCGGCAACAACGTCGCCTATGGGCACAAACCCACCGTCGCTGGACCAGACAGGACTGGCAAAAAGTGCTCATCACTGACGAGTCACGGTTTTGTCTCACCAGGGGTGATGGTCGGATTCACGTTTATCGATGAAGGAATGAGCGTTAGACCGAGGGCTGTACTCTGGAGCGGGATCGATTTGGAGGTGGAGGGTCCGTCATGGCCCGGGGCGGTGTGTCACAGCATCATCGGACTGAGCTTGTCGTCATTGCAGGCAATCTCAACGCTGTGCGTTACAGGGAAGACATCCTTCTCCCTCATGTGGTACCCTTCCTGCAGGCTCATCCTGACATGCCCCCCCCCCTCTGTGGAACTTGTTAAGTTTATGTCTCAGTTGTTGAATCCTATGTTCATACAAATATTTACACATGTTAAGTTTGCTGAAAATAAACGCAGTTGACAGTGAAAGGACATTCCTTTTAATTTTTTTTTATAGTTTATAACAAAACGGGTCATAGCTTACCTATAATATACAGGCAATGAAAAGGTTTCCACAGCAACTACTACACACTAAACAGGTTACAATGAGCCACAGACTGGGTAGGACCATTTGCAGGAAGTGGTGGGGGAGGGAAGGAGGGTGGGACTCACTGTTATGAAGAAGGTGTAACAGTCAGGAATCTCGTTGTTGATGATGGTCTGAATGTTGATGGCCTTTAGGTGGAACTGTATCGTCACGTTTATGAGTCTAGACAACAAAGAGTGAAAAGAAAAAAACAAGAGGGACATCGGGGTTGTGTCAAAGTGAAAGCAAAGAAAAGTTTTCAAACATTTTGCAACACAAAACAAAAATGTATGTTTCTTATTGGACAAGTCCAGGTAGACCCTCCCTTTTTTTTGTTAGTTTTCCGTCTAATGAACATAACTCAGGGCAATAGGTAGTGTGTAAACAGTTTGAATGTGTGTGAGAGCGATAAAAATTAACAGTTAGATGGGACATCCATCTTTGTAGTATCTATCTTAGTGGTATACCGACAGAAAACATGAGCCCGAAGTCATTTGAAAAGATGTGAAAAATGAAGCCTTACTTGTGGAACTTGAGGGTAAAGTTCTTGTAGTGACTGCCGAAAGGCGCTCGAGGGACTGACTGAGGGTTAACCCCCACACAATCTAGTAACAGGACAGAGAGAGAAGTTAGTCATTTCAGGGGCTGTTAATGTTTTTCCTTACAGAAATAGAATTACACTGAAATAGAATTACCATTACACTGAAATAAATAGTAATTATATATATCTAGTAATTATATATCTATGGTTATTCTGTTCTGGTGATCATGTCAAGAGTCAAAAGGCAGGCCATTTCAATACCAGTTGATTTCTGTTGTTCAATGTGTTTTCCCTTTAGTCAGTAGTATTGCCCCAAGTGTCAGCTCATATTAGGAAGTGGGGCTTCCTACTACTTTCACATGGAGAACAAGAGCACCTCCTCCCAGCTGCCCACTGCACTGAGGCTAGGGAACACGGTCACCACCGACAAATCCATGATTATCGAAAACTTCAAAAAGCATTTCTCAACGGCTGGCCATGCCTTCCGCCTGGCCACTCCTACCTCGGCCAACAGCTCCGGCCTCCCTGCAGCTCCTCGCCCAAGCCTCTCCAGGTTCTCCTTTACCCAAATCCAGATAACAGATGTTCTGAAAGAGCTGCAAAACCTGGACCCGTATAAATCAGCTGGGCTTGACAATCTGGACCCTCTATTTCTGAAACTATCCGCCGCCATTGTCGCATCCCCTATTTACCAGCCTGTTCAACCTCTCTTTCATATCGTCTGAGATCCCCAAGGATTGGAAAGCTGCTGCAGTCATCCCCCTCTTCAAAGGGGGAGACACCCTGGACCCAAACTGTTACAGACCTATATCCATTCTGCCCTGCCTATCTAAGGTCTTCGAAAGCCAAGTCAACAAACAGGTCACTGACCATCTCGAATCCCACCGTACCTTCTCCGCTATGCAATCTGGTTTCCGAGCCGGTCACGGGTGCACCTCAGCCACACTCAAGGTACTAAACGACATCATAACCGCCATCGATAAAAGACAGTACTGTGCAGCCGTCTTCATCGACCTTGCCAAGGCTTTCGACTCTGTCAATCACCAGATTCTTATCGGCAGACTCAGTAGCCTCGGTTTTTCGGATGACTGTCTCTCTCTCTCTCTGTCTGTCTCTCTCTCTGTCTCTTGCCTGGTTCACCAATTACTTTGCAGACAGAGTTCAGTGTGTCAAATCGGAGGGCATGCTGTCCGGTCCTCTGGCAGTCTCTATGGGGGTGCCACAGGGTTCAATTCTCGGGCCGACTCTTTTCTCTGTATATATCAATGATGTTGGTCTTGCTGCGGGCGATTCCCTGATCCACCTCTACGCAGACGACACCATTCAATATACTTTCGGCCCGTCATTGGACACTCTGCTATCTAACCTCCAAACGAGCTTCAATGCCATACAACACTCCTTCCGTGGCCTCCAACTGCTCTTAAACGCTAGTAAAACCAAATGCATGCTTTTCAACCGATCGCTGCCTGCACCCGCATGCCCGACTAGCATCACCACACTGGATGGTTCCGACCTTGAATATGTGGACACCTATAAGGACCTAGGTGTCTGGCTAGACTGCAAACTCTCCTTCCAGACCCATATCAAACATCTCCAATCGAAAATCAAATCAAGAGTCGGCTTTCTATTCCGAAACAAAACAAAGCCTCCTTCACTCACGCTGCCAAGCTTACCCTAGTAAAACTGACTATCCTACCGATCCTCGACTTCGGCGATGTCATCTACAAAATCGCTTACCATAACTCTACTCAGCAAACTGGATGCAGTTTATCACAGTGCCATCCGTTTTGTCACTAAAGCACCTTATACTTCCCACCACTGCGACTTGTATGCTCTAGTCGGCTGGCCCTCACTACATATTCGTCGCCAGACCCACTGGCTCCAGGTCATCTACAAGGCCATGCTAGGTAAAGCTCCGCCATATCTCAGTTCACTGGTCACGATGGCAACACCCACCCGTAGCACGCGCTCCAGCAGGTGTATCTCACTGATCATCCCTAAAGCCAACACCTCATTCGGCCGCCTTTCGTTCCAGTACTCTGCTGCCTGTGACTGGAACGAACTGCAAAAATCGCTGAAGTTGGAGACTTTTATCTCCCTCACCAACTTCAAACATCAGCTATCTGAGCAGCTAACCGATCGCTGCAGCTGTACATAATCTATTGGTAAATAGCCCACCCATTTTCACCTACCTCATCCCCACAGTTTTTATTTATTTACTTTTCTGCTCTTTTGCACACCAATATCTCTACCTGTACATGATCATCTGATCATTTATCACTCCAGTGTTATTCTGCAATATTGTAATTATTCGCCTACCTCCTCATGCCTTTTGCACACATTGTATATTGACTCCCCTTTTTTTCTACTGTGTTATTGACTTGTTAATTGTTTACTCCATGTGTAACTCTGTGTTGTCTGTTCACACTGCTATGCTTTATCTTGGCCAGGTCGCAGTTGCAAATGAGAACTTGTTCTCAACTAGCCTACCTGGTTAAATAAGGGTGAAATAAAAATAAATAAAATAAAAATGATTGGGGAACAATACAGTATTTACACACATTTAGTCAATAAAAAAATATATACAGTTACGATTAACTGTTCCTGAAAAGATGACGTGGTACACGAAAAAAGCAGCTTAGCATCTCTTTGGCTCGGAAATGAAATAACTTAACTTATAAAGCAATAAAAGCAATGGTCAATCATCAAACGTGGCCCTGGAAAGCCACAAGTCGTGCAGACTTTTGTTCAAATCCGGCACAAAGCTCATCCTTTTTCAACCGGTCAAATAATCATCAAAAGCATGATAAGCCGAATCAGGTGTTTTAATGCTGGAACAGAAATACATTTAGTGCAACCCACTCCAGTGCAACCCACTCCAGTGCAACCCACTCCATAGGGTGCCATTTGGGAAGCACAAACACTGGGTAGCTCTCGTACCAGGGTTGGTGACCACTGGCATAATGCAAGAAAGTAGATCGATGTACCTGTGATAACATGAGGGTCAATGTTGAAGGTATCATTGGCGGGATCGATGCTGCCCTTCTTGTAGTACTGCTGGCAGAGAGAGAGGGCACTCCCGTTCACCCCGACCCCATAGACGTACGCATAGCGTCCCACCGTCGTCTCGGGTAGCATCAAATACTGTGGAGGAGGAAGGGTACGAGGATGGAGAATAAGGCCCTGCTCTAATATTTTAAAAAATATATTAATTCCTCCTTCCTCCCTAATTTGAGGTAATCAGTGTTCTGTATGAGGATTCGTGGACGATTAGTGAACGTTTCCACACTACCTCTTCCACCAATCAAACTCGCTCAGATCTGTGATTACTTCAAAATGATGCAGGGAAGGAAAGGATACATTCTAAATATTCAAACAGGGCCTAAGAGTTGGAGGCTTTTAGTCGAAAGTAGAGGATGAAAATATGAAGCGGACGAGATGTGGTCCTTCTTTGCGCTGCATGGACATGTTTCCATATCAGTCTGTATGCCGGGTCGTGTACATTCGGCACCAAAAGGAGAGATTTGCTGAAACCCTCATTAACATTTTCGTTTTAAAAACATTTTCTATTGCATGCCCTAACAAACATGACCCAGGTGTCGTTAGTGACTGTTACCTGGTCTACGGCGTAGAAGATGTGTTCGTAGACGTCGCTCTGTGTGTACACGGCCAACGTGTCGTCGGAGCCCTCGTCATAGTCCTTCAAGAAGATGTGCTTAAAGGACATGGTGTTCTCCTCCTTGAACGTCACCACCATCTGGTTGCTGAGGCCAAACAACACCAGCTGATGGAGGGAGGGAAGTAGGGATTCAGGTGTTTTATTGAAGGAAAGCGACTGTTCGCAACTATAACATAACCCTTTTTGCTTGTAGGGAAATTATAGAAGTTATTGTTGTAAAGATTGTCGGTCCCTATTTAAAAACGTCAGATGCACAGACATCCTATCCACCAATAGGAACGGTGCACATGAAACAAGGTGTCAGTTGTTATGGACTTCAGGATTGTTGGTCCTGCCATAAAACCCGAGCTTTGCCATGAGGGAGTTTAAAATGTACTGTTCATACACTCAGTGCATATGAAACTAAATGGGTGTAGTTACCTGCACCGTGACAATGATAATCTTGAGCAGCTGCAGGCCCAGTTTGAAGGGCTTGCGGCCCTTGGCGTGGAACTTGTCACAGGGGCTCATGAAGAAGTACTTGAGCTTCCTGCGCAGGGCCTCCTCTTCCTGCTCTGCCCCCAGCCAGCCCCCCGCCGTTGCTTTGGGCAACCGGGGGTTGCCATGGCTGTGTCTGTGGTGAACATGCTTGTCGCTGCTGTCACTGGAGCCGTAGCCGTGAGGAGACACAGAGGAAACCAACCTCTCCTTCTCTGGAGAGACAGATGGAGAGCGAGGGAAGAAAAAAACATGTTAGCAGCGATAGAAGGATAGTGAGAGTGACTAATATGGCCTATCAAAGAAACAGCAATGTAATCTGCAATAGCGCACCGCTAACGACACTCCATATTAGTGCCATTTGCTCTGTGAGCACCGACGCGGTTTACCCAGTGTATGTGGCTTTGAACCGTTGACACTGTTTCTTACCGATGAATAGGCTACGTGTCATAATGTTACCCTTCAGTGAGTGACAGCTCTTGTACTAGTTTGGGCAGCTTTCATTCAGTACATTTCCTAATCTCCCTCGCCTCATGTAGTCATCCTTCACCACGTCTCTATCTAGTAAAACCCTGGGAGGTGACACAGGCCAGCTTATTAAAACAACACCCAGATCAGAGGCCCTGCGCTGAGCCGGGCGAGACAGACAGCCTCCCTGGAGGAAGAGAAGCGGGTGATTGGTGTGCTATAGCTGACGGCTCCACCCCTCAAGGCAGACAGAAACACACCACTGGAGATGGAAGACACAGAAAGACTCCAGGGATGGTCGGGCTACTGCTACGCTACTACACCCGTCTGACTTGGTAGTCATTTGTCAAAGGAGCAGAGCTTCGAGATGCGATGCTACACATTTCGATTGGCGTCGTCGATAACGTAAATCATAAAAGGTGTAGTAAACCGCTGGTGAAAGCTTAATTCAACCTCAGAGTTGACCAAAAAAACATGTGATAATAACAGACTTTGAAGGGAAATGTGGACCACATAGTTAGTGGGTAAAAGAGCTAGTTCAGCAGTATTAGAGAAAAATGAAGTTGAACTTGGAAATGAACTGCTGTCAACTCTTGGGTCACCTCACATCTGGTAAACAGGATGTGAGTTTACCAGAACTCAGACCCAGACCTGAAGACACAAAATCTGGTCTGACGGATGTAGAAGAGATTATCACTGATGTGTGTGTGTGTGTGTGTGTGTGTGTGTGTGTGTGTGTGTGTGTGTGTGTGTGTGTGTGTGTGTGTGTGTGTGTGTGTGTGTGTGTGGCAAGGGTGATATCTCAATGTTTACCTAATAGTAAGTCATCCAAGTCATCAAGTCAACAGATTACCGACCATTTCGAATCTCACCATACCTTCTCTGCTATGCAATCTGGTTTCAGAGCTGGTCATGGGTGCACCTCAGCCACGCTCAAGGTCCTAAACGATATCTTAACCGCCATCGCTAAGAAACATACTGTGCAGCCGTATTCATTGATCTGGTCAAGGCTTTCGACTCTGTCAACCACCACATCCTCATCGGCAGACTCGACAGCCTTGGTTTCTCAAATGATTGCCTCGCCTGGTTCACCAACTACTTCTCTGATAGAGTTCAGTGTGTCAAATCGGAGGGTCTGCTGTCCGGACCACTGGCAGTCTCTATGGGGGTGCCACAGGGTTCAATTCTTGGACCGACTCTCTTCTCTGTATACATCAATGAGGTCGCTCTTGCTGCTGGTGAGTCCCTGATCCACCTCTACGCAGACGACACCATTCTATATACTTCCGGCCCTTCTTTGGACACTGTGTTAACAACCCTCCAGGCAAGCTTCAATGCCGTACAACTCTCCTTCCGTGGCCTCCAATTGCTCTTAAATACAAGTAAAACTAAATGCATGCTCTTCAACCGATCGCTACCTGCACCTACCCGCCTGTCCAACATCACTACTCTGGACGGCTCTGACTTAGAATACGTGGACAACTACAAATACTTAGGTGTCTGGTTAGACTGTAAACTCTCCTTCCAGACCCATATCAAACATCTCCAATCCAAAGTTAAATCTAGAATTGGCTTCCTATTTCGCAACAAAGCATCCTTCACTCATGCTGCCAAACATACCCTTGTAAAACTGACCATCCTACCAATCCTCGACTTTGGCGATGTCATTTACAAAATAGCCTCCAATACCCTACTAAACAAATTGGATGCAGTCTATCACAGGGCAATCTGTTTTGTCACCAAAGCCCCATATACTACCCACCATTGCGACCTGTACGTTCTCGTTGGCTGGCCCTCGCTTCATACTCGTCGCCAAACCCACTGGCTCCATGTCATCTACAAGACCCTGCTAGGTAAAGTCCCCCCTTATCTCAGCTAGCTGGTCACCATAGCATCTCCCACCTGTAGCACACGCTCCAGCAGGTATATCTCTCTGGTCACCCCCAAAACCAATTCCTCCTTTGGCCGCCTCTCCTTCTAGTTCTCTGCTGCCAATGACTGGAACGAACTACAAAAATCTCTGAAACTGGAAACACTTATCTCCCTCACTAGCTTTAAGCACCAACTGTCAGAGCATCTTACAGATTACTGCACCTGTACATAGCCCACCTATAATTTAGCCCAAACAACTACCTCTTTCCCAACTGTATTTTATTTATTTATTTATTTATTTTGCTCCTTTGCACCCCATTATTTTTATTTCTACTTTGCACATTCTTCCATTGCAAAACTACCATTCCAGTGTTTTACTTGATATATTGTAATTACTTTGCCACCATGGCCTTTTTTGCCTTTACCTCCCTTCTCACCTAATTTGCTCACATTGTATATAGACTTGTTTATACTGTATTATTGACTGTATGTTTGTTTTACTCCATGTGTAACTCTGTGTCGTTGTATCTGTCGAACTGCTTTGCTTTATCTTGGCCAGGTCGCAATTGTAAATGAGAACTTGTTCTCAACTTGCCTACCTGGTTAAATAAAGGTGAAAAAAAATCCACAATAATCACCTGCATATCTAACGATGTTTAGCTCGGCCAAGTGAATGAGAGAAGCATATCTAGCGGGGGTGACCTGCCTACATTATATCAACAACTTGCACACACAGAACCTTGCAAGGTCACAAAAACTCAGACATGACAGCAGTTGCGTGACTCTCCCTGTCAAAAACAATTCAGACCTGCGCTGAAAGAATTTGACTTTGTAACATTTCGTGCCAGCAATAGGAGCCCAAGCCAAGAAATTGACAGATCTTGATGGGGCATTCGTCAAAACAAAATTGCAGATGATGAGGGCTTGTTGCTGAGCCGCACTAAGAGATAGAGTCAATCAAACTGAATAAATCCGCTGAAAAATCCTGCTGTTCCAGTTCAGGGCAGTCAATGGTGTGTTAGAGAAGGCTTAATAGACAATCCTGCACCTTGTCCGTCAGTCATAGTCGGCACTGTGACCATCAGTCTGCCAGCATCTCTATCGCTACAACGGATCAACAGCTATCAGTCTGCACTGGGCAACCTCATTGGAACCAGTAAACAAGCAAAGCTGCTCCTCGTCTCTGTCAAATCTTAACTCTCTTGGACTCTATTTCCTGTTTCTATTTCCTCCTGTGGCAAGAGGATATGGTTATGAGGTGGACTTTTTGTTATTGTTATTTTTAACTTTAATCTGTTTCTTAGTCTCAAAATGCACATCAGCCAATTAAAATAGTTGATTTACTTGCATGTTATAGAACGCTACATTGTAGCTGGTCCAGTCAGATAACTTGGCACATGTTAGCGCTATGCTAGCCTCACCAGCTGACAGTTATTATTTCCGGAAAAAATTCTGCATCAGCCTATAAAAGATCTTGGACTTTATATCCAAAGGTGGGTTAACTGCTTTGTTCAGGGACAGAACAACAGTGTTTTACCTTGTCAGCTTGGGGATTCGATCTAGCAACCTTTCGGTTACTGGCCCAACACTCTAACCACTAGGCTACCTGCTGCCGTGTGCCATCCACGCAGCCTCCCATTGGATTAGTCGACTCAGACTGGCTTGAATCAGACGTGTCTCTTGTGCCATAATTTGATTTGAAATATTTGCCACTGCTCGACCCAAAAAAATCATGGTCGACCAAACAAATCACCCAGTCGACTAAATGGGGTCAGCCCTAATATTAATGCATAGAAAACGTTGTACATGTAAGTGTAGCCTACATAAGAAATTAAGTTATGTTTTTGACCTAACAGTAACATTAAACTACAGTGTATTTGAGAAGTATTCAGACCCCTTGACTTTTTCCACTGTGTTACATCACAGCCTTATTCTCAATCTACACACAATACCCCATAATGACAAAGCAAAAGCAGGTTTATATAATTTTTTGCAAAATATAAAATAAAAACATTTCAATGTATTTACACAAGTATTCAGACCCTTTACTCAGTACTTTGTTGAAGCACCTTTGGCAGTGATTACAGTCTGCGAGAGGGACTCCAAGAACTCCTCATTAAATATATTTATAATCTTAATTTCTAAGGTTTTAGCTGAACCTTTCGCAACATAAAATCTTAAAATAAATACCTGTAATTCACAAGGAATTGTCAAGGGAAAAATGTATATCACAACTAGGATTTGAACATCACAAACTGCAAAAATGACCAGAAACCTGGCTCGCAACACTGTGAGCTATTTGTCCAATTTAACTTTTGTAGCAGATGGTGCTGTGTGACTTCTGTTAAAGGACACTCATGTAAAAAGTGTTTGGTCACGTCAGAGAGGAAGAGGCGAAGTGGGATGGTTTACTCCGCGCAAAATCTGTACACATAAGCAGATCGTGGTCCTTCTGTAGCTCAGTTGGTAGAGCATGGCGCTTGTAACGCCAGGGTAGTGGGTTCGATCCCCGGGACCACCCATACGTAGAATGTATGCACACATGACTGTAAGTCGCTTTGGATAAAAGCGTCTGCTAAATGGCATATATATATATATATATATATATATCATTAATATTTAAGCAAGTTGACGAGTTTTTGTATGGGGGGGAATAAGAATGTTGAATTTAGTCAAGCCATTTTATTATTGCTATTTAGATACATGAGGCTTATTTGATCTAATAGAAGCTTCATAATGCTTACAGGTTTACTGATAAAAGTGTGATGCACATGACATCCTGGCAACTTTGAGAAAACAACACCGATATAAAGTGTTTTTAAGGTTGCACATTTTGGGGAATATTCAAGGGTGGAAACTTTATGGTAATTAATGGGAATATATGCAAATTAATTGTAATAACATTTAAATATAGATGTTTTTTTTGCATTGTATATATTTACCATATCATATCACAAGTAGACGTAATTGCAATTGATTAAATCCTTCCAATAGAAAAATTGAACTTTAATTAACTGAGTTGACTCTTCACATGGGATGATTTCACTGAACAACAAAAGAAAGGGAATATTGAATGATCCCCGATGATCCATTGCATCTCCCAAAAACATTTTCAACATATCTGTAAAATGATAACCTAAGCTTTAGTTTCTAGACCGTCTTCCTTTCAGGCTTCTATGTCTTCTCCCTGGACCTCCTCAAATGTCCACCTCTTGAACATCAGACTGAGGCCTCATCTTCACTGTCACTTTCAAACCTTGTTGAGGATGGCTCGTTGTCAGGCTCAAAAAGTCTGGCTGATGAGACATGTTGGCACGACTTGCATATTGCATCTACACCACAAAGCCCTAGCTTGGAAGTGTACTTCTTTCTCCAGACTGCCAAGAACCTTGCCCTCATCCAGGCCAAGGTGGCGAGACACGGTAGTGATGACACCATAGACCTTGTTGATCTCTGCACCAGACAGTCCAACTTGTACGCTGCGGCATGTATTGGCTTCAGGCAGATGTCTTCACACTTTTTGATGTATTTCAGAACTGCAGTTTCCACTGCTTGGAGCAACAGTGAAGTGGGCAGGGCAGTATGGATTTCTTCTCTTACATCTGCAAGCAGAGTCTGAACATCAGACAGGATAGCATTGTCTCCCTCAATCCGTGCAATGGCTACTGCTATAGGTTTCAGGCTGCTTACCACTCTCTCCCAAAATACATCATCCAGGAGGATCCTCTTGATGGGGCTGTCCATATCGGCAGACTGTGATATGGACATTTCTTGGAGACCTTCCCCTCCAGGACTGTCAAACATGATGACAACACCACCCCAATGGGTGTTGCTGGGCAGCTTCAATGTGGTGCTCTTATTCTTCCCACTTTGCTTGGTGAGATAGATTGCTGTTATAACTTGATAACCCTTCACATACCTAACCATTTCCTTGGCTCTCATGTAGAGTGTATCCATTGTTTTCAGTGCCAAAATGTCCTTGAGGAGCAGATTCAATGCATGAGCAGCACAGCCAATGGGTGTGATGTGAGGATAGGACTCCTCCACTTTAAACCAAGCAGCCTTCATGTTTGCAGCATTGTCTGTCACCAGTGCTACCTTCTGTGGTCCAAGGTCATTGATGACTGCCTTCAGCTTATCTGCAATGTAGAGACCGGTGTGTCTTTTTGTCCCTTGTGTCTGTGCTCTTGTAGAACACTGGTTGAGGGGTGGAGATTATGTAGTTAATTATTCCTTGCCCATGATCATTCTACCACCCATCAGAGATGATTGCAATACAGTCTGCTGTCTCTAGGATTTGCTTGACCTTCACTGGAGCTCTGTTCAACTCTGCATCCAAAAAATGAGTAGGTAAAGAATGTGTGGTTCGAGGGGTGTATGCTGGGCGAAGAACATTCAGAAATCTATTCCAATACACATTGCCTGTGAGCGTCAGAGGTGAACCAGTTGCATACACAGCTCGAACAAGACATTCTATCAGCATTTCTCTGACAACGTTCCTTCATTGAGTCAAAAAAACATCTGATTCCAGGAGGACCATGAGCTGTTGCTATCGATAAGGTGTCTGATTCATCATTTTCACCTCGAATAGAAGTAAAGGGACTTTTGTCAGAGGTTGCTTGTTGTGAGCACTGAGGGAACTTTATGCACTTGGCCAGATGATTCTGCATCTTTGTTGCATTCTTCACATATGATTTGGCACAGTATTTGCAAATGTACACAGCTTTCCTTCTACATTAGCTGCAGTGAAATGTCTCCACACATTAAATAGTGCCTGTGGTATTTTCCTGTAAAGATTAGAAAAAAATGAGTAATAAAAAAACAACAAATACAATTCCATGTACAGATATAATAATAATATACAGATAAATAGATTAAATAACTCATTTGTAAGATAAATGTTGTAAACTGAAACATGTATGGAAACAGGTGAATTAACACTCCTCGGTTAGCAGGCTCAAGCAAGTTAAAACCCACATGGTAGCAAAAACTAACTAGCAGAAATTGTTAACAAGTTAGGTGATTTAAAACACACTTTGCTGTAGGCTGCCATTTACTAGTTAACAAAAAATAATGTATGTCATATAAAATGTATTCACCCCAACTAGTATTGTATTCAAAACATACCAGAAAAGATGTCGTCCTAGGCTACTAGGGATTGTGAATCCCAGGTTTTCACTTTAATCATAAAAAAAGAAGATCTTTACAGGCAACCTTACATCATACACACACGTCTTACATATGGCGTAGTGTGGGCTCAATAGCATCTCATCAGTGTGCAAGATCTGAGAATCAGTTGTACATGTGATGAAAGAGTGCACTGTACATGTGATGGAAGAATGCACAGTGCATGCAGAGGGTTGAAATTCCATTGAATTTGGGAAAGTTGAATCAAAATATGCCACAAGACCTAGAATTGCCTTATGTGTAACCCACAAGAAAAAGGTCCACTGTTATAAGCTAACTCTTTTGATAAGCAAAATATCCCAAATTCCAGGGCTTAACTTTCCATGGAAAAATTCCAACCCTTTGCAACCCACAAATGAAGTACTGTAAATGAGTCGAAAGTATACTACGACATGAGAAGAAAAAATGTATTGACTGCTTACAAGACAATTTGTAAACCCCTGACCCACACACAGTGAAGTGCAGAAGTGAAAGCCTATGTCCACAGTCATATGGGCACCATAGACTATGACACATGTGAGAGGAAGTTAAGTAACTGGGTAGTGGGAGGTTATCACAGAGTATGGTAGATGGAGAACCTGGGTCAGTCTGGTTTAAAATGCAGCAGACATGCTATGGTGGTAGGAGGGAGCAAGAGTAGTCAGTCTTTGGAGTCCTGGAGGGGGATCATGAAACAGTTTCTTTCAGCTTCCAACGCTCTAGAATTTTAACGGAATCCCTGGGACGTCCAACTAATAATTTAAAATGCTTGTGGTGGGGGCTAGTGTTTAGGGTAGAGATGTCCCAGGGATCCCAGATAGCACTAACCCTGGAATTTAGGAATAATTGCTTGAATCAAGACTCATGAGCATTGAAGTACAGCATTGACTGTAATGGCGGGATAGAATAGAACAATTTCAAGGCAACAATTTTCCTTGCTGAAAGTGGCCATCAGGTATAATTTCCTACCTCAAACTTGACAAGTGTAAACTATTATTAGCTAATTCTGTCAGCAGCAGGTCAACATAAAGCAAACTCTTTGCCTATTTCATCCAGAATGTCTGTAGGGGAGAGTGGGGTATGTTGAGCCAAAGGGTAAGTTGGCCACCCCTTGTTTCTAGGAAACCATGCACAAAATGTATGATTTGACCAAATATTTAGGAAGAAGTCATGATTTCATTGAGTCTTTGGAGGAAGAAACCACATGGAAAGTGGTAAGCAAGTTAGGTCCAACAAACTGTTTATCACCAACTCAAATGAATGTATTGTGCTCGAGGTTTCATGATGTTGCATATAAACCAAAGCAGATCATTTAAAGATTGTTCTATATATCACTTGGGGTCTCTATAAGCGTCAACATGAGGCCCTAAACCTGTCATGAAAGTTAATCCTTGTAGTTCTGTTTGCCTTGGGGTAAGTTGAGCCAGTGGCAAGTTAAGCAAATTGAAGTGTTTTCTTCCTAGGTGTAATGCAATACATTATTGCTGGGATATGAGGTAACACCAGGGCCTGGCTTATATTAAAAGTGTTTAAAATATACTGTGTTTGTTAGGTGATAATACTGTGGTAAAAGATGAGTAAAATGATTAAAAGACAAAGCGATTGTGATTGTGTTTGAGAAATATGGACATGGTTTTAAAGAGGTAATGATAATATGTAGGCGGCTCAACTTACCCTGTGAATATGGATAGCATAACGCTACTAGATTCTATTGGAAATACGGCATCATTCAGGATTCAGGAATTAAAGCTGTATGACTTGCCCAGAAACAGCGATCACATGATTAAAAACAAAACATATTGTGGATAACTGACTAAATATGGTGGATGGTTTTGTACACATTTAAGCAATAACGCTTCTTCCAGTCAGTGTTTGGAAACATTGTAACAAAACATTGTTGATGCTGCTGCGTCAACCTCATACAATGTTACCGTGTTGCACAATGTTACTGCGTTATACAATGTTACTTATGCATTTATTCACGATTAATCACCATTCATTTTGTACCTAGAATGAGATGTATGTTTTATGGAGATGATTGGCATGACAGCCCTCTGTAGAGCTACGTTACACAAGTAGAATATACTCAGGGCCCTCCTTTCAGTGAAAGACATGCAACAATATAAACAAACCATTTAAAAACACACAAAGTTACAAAGTAACATGTCAGAAAATTATTGAAAATAACTTGTAAACAACTCAACATACCTGAACCAGCGCCGTCGTGGTTGCAATTCCCGCTTGCTGTAGCCATGTAAACGTTTTGAAACTATAAATAAATATGCGACATAAAAAATCTGAACTGTTTCAGAATAAGCGAAGGCAAATAAAAGCTGTTGTAAAACGCGAGTATATTGTTGGCGTGGAATTAACTGTCCGAGAAGATAGCCATGAGGACGACGTTTTTCTGTGTGTTCTGCATTTTACTGTAGAGGTTCAGCATCGGGACAAGACATAACTCGCTTCTTCAAGCGACATCACGTGACTCATGTGTCACGTGACTGCACAAGGTGGCGCTTGTTCTCATCTCTTTCAATTCAAACGGCTGTATTGCCATGGGGAACGTGTTCACAGTGCAAAGGCAAGCGAAATAAACCATTTTTTAAATGAACAGTTATACATTACACTCACCAAAGTTCAAACAGAATAATGTTATGTCTGTATACAGTGTCGTAACCATGTGCAAATAGTTCCAAGGTCAAAAGGGAACATATATGTTCTTCACTGGTTGTCCTTTTTGTTGTGGCAACAGGCCACAAATCTTGCTGTGGTATTTCACCCAATAGATATGGGAGTTTATCAAAATCATTTTTTTGTGGGTCTGTGTAGTCTGAGGGAAATATGTGTCTCTAATATGGTCATACATTTGGCAGGAGGTTAGGAAGGGCAGTGTGGACATAGCCTGTCTTCTCTTTAGAGCCAAGTCTGCCTACAGCAGCCTTTCTCAATAGCAAGGCTATGTTCACTGAGTCTTTACATAGTCAAAGCTTTCCTTAAGTTTGGGTCAGTCACAGTGGTCAGCTATTCTGCCACTGTGTACTCTCTGTTTAGGGCCAAATAGCGTTCTATTTTGTGACGTTTTTTTGTTAATTCTTTCCAATGTGTCAAGTTATCTTTTTGTTTTCTCATGACTTGGTTGGGTCTAATTGTGTTGCTGTCTTGGGGCTGTTTTGTGTTTGTGAACAAAGCCCCAGGACCAGCTTGCTTAGGGGACTCTTCTCCAGGTTCATCTCTCTGTAGGTTTCGTTCTCCCACTTCAACTTTAGCCATTTTTTTGCAGCCTCTGGCCAACATTTAATTGCAGACAATAGTAAAACACATACCAAGCTAAACATCTAATTAGGTATAACTTGAGACCTGTTATTGACACAATTATTTATTATCATGGAATTTCTGGTCCATATGGCAAATGTAAACATTACATTTCTTGGTAATTTCAATTAAATACAAAGGCATTATTTCAGGTTTGACAGTATTTATTTACATTTTGACAAAGCAATATACAAGCACCAAATAAGTTGTGAACATTAAAGCAGCCACACATATATTTACAATATATATGCCATTTAGCAGACGCTTTTATCCAAAGCGACTTACAGTCATGTGTGCATACATTCTACGTATGGGTGGTCCCGGGGATCGAACCCACTACCCTGGCGTTACAAGCGCCATGCTCTACCAACTGAGCTACAGAAGGACCACAATGACACAATGATTCGTCAGGTCTAAAATGGGGAGCATTGTAACATTTCCCACCCATAAGATATTACAAATAAGACCGAAGTGCATATCATTGTACAGTGCTAGATAACTCTGTTCAATCAGGGGATTCCATTTTTACAAAAATTAGATCTTGCTGAACAGTCCAGGATAAAGCGCATTCAATTGTGACCATTTCTGTTTTTTCATTAGTGAACTACTGAGCTGCTCAAGCCACACTCCTCTCTTTCCATACTGTTACTCCTCCCTTTCATCTGCCTTTAGAGTAGGTCCTTTGAAATAGTGAATACCGTACTAT
The DNA here is from genome assembly GCF_021184085.1 of Oncorhynchus gorbuscha. Classification (NCBI taxonomy): domain Eukaryota; kingdom Metazoa; phylum Chordata; class Actinopteri; order Salmoniformes; family Salmonidae; genus Oncorhynchus; species Oncorhynchus gorbuscha. Next base: position 13,383,325 of record NC_060198.1, read on the forward strand.
CAACTAGCTTCCTTTCCTTGTTCCATGTCATTGTCCTCACTGATTCAAATGCACCGAATAGGTCAAATAACTCATAAAGCTAACGTTTCTGAATAAAATCTGTGTACTTTCTGCAAATGCCATAAAGTTAATTTACGGCAGTGGAAGAAGTATAATGTAGTTATAGTGGGTTAGTCATAGTAGGGAAGTTCTGTAACCATGTACACAAATTGATGCATTGTTGTAAAAACTGGCTCCGTCCACGTAGCAATATTCAAGTAAGTATGTTGACCTTGCCAACAGATAGGGAAGTGAAAGTGAGTACTTTCTCCGATCTTCCACATCTGTCAGGACAATAAAATGAATAGGGAATAGGAAAGGAAGCACTATACATTATACAGCCAATAGGGTATACAGTACATCCCTTTTACATCTCAGTCCACACTTCCTACTACCTCTGAACTCTATCTACCCTATCTGCCCTCCAGTGCCTTGTCTCGGGCGATGACGACCTCATCAAACTTGATCATGAGAGTGGTGCCCTTGTGCCAGTGCACCGTGACCTTGGCGGGGAAGCCGCTGTGTGTTAGAATGGCCTCCACCACGCCCCCGGTGAAAGCGGCACAGTTGAGCGTGCTGTTCTCTTTGGGCACCGAGATGAAGGCGTTGATCAGGGGCTCTTTCTCAATGATATAGTAGGTCTTGTCATCGTCGTTGGCCTGCTCCAGCTTGTCCGCTTCCTTGCCGAACAGGGCCCTCCACACCGACACCTGGGGAATCGAGCGGGAACGGAAGACAGAGGAAGGTGAAGGTATGTTTGTGTTTATGCTCATGTCAGAGGCCAGGTCTGTTGAAGTGGATGTCAAGTCGCTGCTACAGCCAAGAGCCATGTATACGGAGGCTATATTTGTATTACATTATAGCCTAATGGTAGTATAATGTCAAACATGGGTTGTTATTACAATGAAAAAGTCTAGTATGTCAATCTCAGTTCTCTTGGTCATACCTTGATGAAGAGCAGTATGTTCAACACTTTGGTTTCCCTTTTTCCATTCTTCTCTCTCAACACCAGCACATCCAACAGGCTGGCCCCCACGCCTTGACCCAAGTCTGCCAAGCGTGCCTGCAGCTCGGACACAGAGTACACCCGACTCTGGCAGTACTGCACCATTTCAGAGAAGAGCAGGGCGAATGCGCTCACGCTGACCTCAGTCTTGGGTCTGGTGAGCGAGCGCTCTAGAATCGCAGACTTGCCCCTGGTGAAGCGAGTCTCCATTTTCTACACGGGAAAGTGAGGAGAGTGAGTGACTGTCAACAACATCAGAATGCTGGTGTATAATAAAATATCTGCGCATGACTGTTGGTGCTTTCAAGACAACTGGGAACTCTGGAAAAAACGAGGTCAAATCATGACATAAGTGATCTTCAGGTCGTAACTCCAGAAGGATGCCCGAGTTGGATGACAGTTCAAATGATTTTTCCCCGTCATCCATTTCAACACACCAGCAAACGTGCTACTACGGTTAGATACTCTTGAACAGAATATGAATAAAAACAAGGATTATTTCGTTCAAAGAGCACACATTGTTGGAAAGGTGACTCTAAAACATGCACAAAGAAGAAATAAACATAGCAAATACTATAATTAAATTATTCAAATTCATCTTTCTCACCAATTTCTGTTGTTGTTCTTCACAGAACAATTGGCAAACATCACGTTTTACTTCCTGTTCCGGGGGATACGTCACAGTGACGGATCACGATATTAATGTTGAAATATTTCCGTTTAAACATTATGGTATTGATACAATTATTTTAAATATTACAGTTTTCATAAATCATTATTTTAAATATATTTTTTAAAACCTATACAAACGATTAAAAAATAGCTAATTATCATCCAGTAGAGGCCACTAATATTGTCCCATTTATCCACTGGTAATTATGTTTTTCTTAATGTCAAAAAATGTTAAAATTCACCTCATACATTGAGAACAAGAGGTTTGGGGATGGAAAAAAACACAAAACAAACAGACATTGGCTGCTATTCTCAATGCAGCAGTCACTCAAGTGTAATAGACTTTGTTCCCCTTTACTCCCAACCACCAAAACCTCATAAGCCAATGAACACCACCTACCACGGGACACTAATGTCATGAGTCAGGAACGTTACTGTCATCTGAAAAAGCATACATGCACTGATTATAGTGTCTGCCTACTACATTGGCTTGTTTTTGGGGAATTTGTTTTTTGGGAATTTGAAAGTGTCATTTCCAGTAAGGTTACTGGGCTTCCCTGACATTGACGGTAAAAAGACCGCCCGCCCCTCTCCCCTATGCATCATGGAACACATTTACCAGACTTCACCATCTGTGTGTGTCTGTGTATATGTGTGTGTAATTACATCCATATGTGTGAAAGGTGGATGTAATAGATGTATATAATGGAAAAAATACTGTGATGGCTAATACAAACCAGCATAACTTCAGCACTTCTCTTGTCCCTTTAAGCCTGATCTCGTCACAAAAAAGGGCCTTATTTGTTTTCTGATGACAAACTTTGACTTTGGGTGAAAACCAATCAACATTTGGAGAGTTATTTCATCTATTGGGACACCACATTACAAACACATTAATTCCCCAAAGTGGGAAGTGAAACCAGCTTTAGGTACGTATTGAGCACCTGGACATTCTGCTTGTGGTTTGTCATGAGTGGTTGTGGTTTGTCATAACAGAACGTTGGACTGTAAGAGACAAGAAGATTACAACTCTCGTCGGCAGCCTGGGTTGACCTTGTCTGGGGATTGTTTGTGGGTTTTAGTTTAGCCTCTTGATCTGGTGTGATACAGCTGCACTCAGAATGACTACAGTGATTCTATGGCTCTTCATTGTGGCTGGAATGTGCTACAGCGTTCTCTGTTCAGGCAGCCTGAGTTAATGGACTGAAATTACAGTACATGTTCATTTGGGTTAATATGTCTGAAAGTATGGCTGCCATACTGTGTTGTCCGTAAAAAAAGTCACTAGTATTTAACTGGTGTACGAAACATTAAATACCCCAAGATAGTATGAATATGAGTATGAATGAAGCCCCAGGTGACTGTTTGCACGGAGCCAGTTGTAGCATGAACGAAAAACATTTGTTTTAGTTTCAGAGGACCACCTGCGGGACATTGACTGTTTCATCAGTGCCGTTGAACAGGCTGCGGACTCTAACCCAGACCTGTACCCACTAGCCCTGGTGAGGACCCACTCACCCTGCACCTCCTGGGGGCCTCCAACATCATCAGCCACACCCACACTTCCGTGTTTGACACTATACTCTTTGGCTTCTTCGACAAAGCCATCCACCGTTTTGTGACGGACTGTGGTGAGGAGAGAGGGGTCATTCTGACCCAAGATGGCACCACAGTGGCCATTGCTCCCATGCTTCTAGGCATCGTGGTGGGTCTGAAAGCTAAGCTTGAGGGCACACTTCCTCTGGGCATGTTTCCCCTCACCTTGGCCAAAAACCTAGGGTTGTCGTTCCTTAGCCTCCAGGACTTTCCACCCGCTCAGCGTCTGGGGCTGGACGGCTGCTGGGACAAAAGTGACCCACTCCAGGGTGTTCCAGCTGTCGCGGGTGCCCACCCATCAAAGGGGGAATTGAGGGGTCCATCTTGGGCATGGATCTTGCCACCCTGGCCCCCTCTGAACAGCCTAGTAAACTCAGCAAGATGATGAAGGGTTACTACAACCATGTCCTGGAGGGGCAAGACCTGGGGATTGTATCCAGCCACATCGGCCCCAAGCGCAGGGAGATTGCCAAAGCCCTGCTGGGCACCCTGGACAACAGAGGCAGGTGATGGAGACCCTATACCTGGTGTGGAGGCTGGAGGACAATCAGTGGATAGCCATGGATACAGGGGTGGAAAAAGCAGTGAGAGACAGAATGTTGGAATTTGTCCACAGGTACTGGAGTGGGTCTCAGGATGGGGGAGAGGGAATCATTTACACCTATAATTATGAAATTGTAGGTGATTAATGGCTATTCATTTGAAGTCTACAGACAATTGGCCTGTAAATATGAATAGAATATAGGTGACCTTTGACCCCCTCATCCATTCGCAGATATTAACAAAACTTTTATACTAAGCTTCATAGATGGAGACAAGTGTCCTGTACAATTACTGAAGCAGTCATATCATAGTGTAATGAAAAAGATTGGAGACAGAGAGCTGGTTTCAAGCGCAGGGTGCAGCAGGTGTTTCTTTGTAAAGGACCACAGGAGGAGGCTGGGTCCACGGGCATGCAGAAGGTCATACACAGGGGGTTCAAAAGGGCAACAGTACAGGCAGGGAAAAGGCTAGTTACGTCTTCCGGGAGATCAGGCAATAGGTAGATAACAGGAAATCCGATAGGCTAAAGTACAGGCAGGGAACAGGCAAAAGGCGTCGTTAGTGAGGCAGGCAAAAACTATGAGGATTAAATTACGGGAAAAACAGAGCTCCGAACAGAAGTGTGTCACAAAACAAACACCTCACAATGACGGGGTGCAAAGAACTAAATAGTGTGTGATAATGACAAACAGGTGTGTGAACAGGTGATCAGAATTCAGGTGATTGGGATCTGGAGTGAACTGCGTTCACGGGGATCCACGTGTTTGAGAGTGTGAGCTGGAAGCAGACGTTACACATAGCAAATCTTGACATGATGTTACACGGTATAACTTGAAGCAATATGTAATGACAAGACTCTATAACAGGAATCAGGGTTGTGAGATCATTTGTTTTATCACTCTAACTCCTAAATGTATGTCACCCTCAGCTTTGTGGTGGGTTCTGACAGGTACATCTACGAGGGGCGAGGCTGGCATCACCTTGGCACCCACACCAGGGGACAGATCTCTTACGGTTACGGCGTGGCATTCAAGTTATATAAGTTATACCGTGTAACATCATACCGTGTTACAACATCATCAGCATAAACATTAATTGGCAACTACTCCTCCTCTCTGCCACGCCCTGGATCTGGTGCACCAACACCTGGCCAAGTGTGCAGTGGACGGCGGGGGCCTGCAGGCCAACTTCACCCTCCACGGGCACCGGCAGCTGGTGGACACCTCCTGTCTAGGAGGTGTCTACTCAGAGATCAGGGGCTGGGAGCACTTTGGGGTGAGAGACTGTTCAGTATTATAGGCTACTATACTGTTAGTCAATGTCAAATGTATCCGTTTAAACACAATCAAAAGGGCATCACAGTTGCGCCAGAACACTATTCAGTCACAATACAATTGTGCTCTTTTTCATACATTAGACATTAGTGATAAACACCAACATTAAGCTGTTTGTGCACTGTTGATATTGATGCTGCTGACACGTTTTCATCCGGTGTTATCTTGACCACTCATTACAGCAATCTTTTACAGGAAACCAGCTCATCAAAAAAGGACCAATGAAGGAGACAAGCATGTAAAAAGCAGTGTGGAATAAAAACAGTTTTGTCGAAATGTTTCATCGGATTGTATCAATTTGTTATGTCCATGATAATAGTGTGTTTTAGAGTTATAACAGCGTATAACACTCACCCTTGTGGTTGTCACTGCTTCACATTACAGTATTGTAATTGTATTAGATACATTACAGTATTGTAACATTATTAGAGAAACATGTAAAGTGTTGGTCACCATGTTTCATGAGCTGAAATAAAATATCCCAGAGATTTTCCATACGCACAAAAAACATATTTCTCTCCAATATTGTGCAGAAATGTGTTTACATTCCTGTTAGTGAGCATTTCTCCTTTGCCAAGATAATCCATCCACCTGACAGGTGTGGCATATCAAGAAGCTGTTTAAACAGCATGATCATTACACAGGTGCACCTTGTCCTTGGGACAATAAAAAGCAACTCTAAAATGTGCAATTTTGTCACACATCAAAATACCTCAGAGGTCTCAAGTTGAGGGAGTGTGTGATTGGCGTGCTTGACTGCAGGAATGTCCACTAGAGCTGTTGTCAGATAATTGAATGTAAATGTATCTACCATAAGCCACCTCCAACGTTGTTTTAGAGAATTTGGCAGCGCGTCAATCGGCCTCACGACTGCAGACCACATGTAACCACGCCAGCCCAGGACCTCCACATCTGACTTCTTCCCCTGTGGGATCGTCTGAGACCAGTCACCCGGACAGCTAATGAAACTGAGGAGTATTTATGTCTGTAATAAAGCCCCTTTGTGGGGGAAAAACTCATTCTGATTGGATGGGCCTGGCTCCCCAGTGGCCGGGCCTATGCACAGTCTTGTGAAATCCATAGATTAGGGCCTAAACATTTTTTTTCAATTGACTGATTTCCTTATATGAATTTATAACTCGGTAAAATCGTTGAAATTGTAGCATCTTGCATTTCTATTTGTGATTAGTATAGCTGCATCTGTCGAAAGAGAGACAGTGACACCCAGTGGCATGGGAATGACTCCTGTCACCAAGGCTACAAGAGGATCCAGGATGGATGTGTTCCACAATTAAATTACTGTAAACATCGCATTTAACACAAAACTAACATCCGTTTTAGCGGGCGTAGGGAGACAATTAGCCCTTTTGGAATACTTTGAAACTGTTTTGGCAAATTAATTATACAACTTGGCTATCTGTCCAATTCGTGAAAAACATATTGATCAGGTTGTGAGAGCGAAATGTTTAACAGGTGTGTAAGTTCATATTAATTAAACATTTATTAAATAGGCCTAAATCCTCGATTTCAATCAAATGATTGTAAACTCAACGCATTGAACATTATTTTGAACATTCTTATTCATTTCATTATTGTAATAATGAATATTTTGTCATGTTATTTATTTTCTTCATCAGCATGGGTTGACAATCATGGCATATTTGTTCAGTCAACACTGATTTTGCCATTTTCATACACTTTCAATATATTACAAGTACAGTATAATGTTAAATATCAACACTGGTCATTGTTGATACCTAAGCATACTGTAAATCGTATTGATTCATAAGGTAATTAATTTCATATAGCCTACTTTAAATAACCTGTTGTCTTGTATTTTCTAAGCGATTTTTTTAATCAACAGATTTTAATGCTGTATTGCATGTTTTATGTATTTCTCTAACCCTTGTGTATGCGAATTGCCAATGCCATTAAAGCATCATAAATTACGGGTTTTTTTTCAAGTGACATCGGGTAAAAATATTAGAGGATCTGTATTCATTAGGGAGAAATGGGATTGGCCCGTGGCACATAATACAACAGGATAAATAAATGTCCTCGGAAATGTACGCACGCTGTGCGTACAGATTATACTTCTATGTCCGTCACAATGTCCAATAACATACATTTTAATTCCTAATTCTATGTGTATTACTCAATAGTTTTAAGTTATTCGCAATCACAACCCATCTATAGTATATCGATAGCAAACGCGAATTCTTCATTCAAGTCGATCAAAAAAAATCAGATATTTTTTCCTGTTCTCAGTAAGGTTTTCCCATAATGAAAATGCCCGATATTGCACGCATTCGACATTTTAGAAAAACAATCAAATCTATTCGCTACACAACCACTTTATCGATCATCTAAGATGACTTGCTTCCTCATCATAATTAAGGTCTCATTAAATCTCATCTGCACTTTCATTGTTTATATTGCATGTTGTTCTTCTATGGGAGGTATAATGTATATTCTTCCCATTTAGCTAACTTTTTCCAGCATTCATTTCAAAAAGACAGATGTACTGCTGTAGACATCTGGTATTGGGTTATGTGCTCAGTAACCCTCGCTCTTTCTGCAGAGCTTTGGCCAACAAAAACAAATGATCAAAAAGGCCTTGTCACCACATTGCTGGAAGAAATGTTGGAAGGTGACCTTCTTGCATCTAAATGATGAGACATGCCGGGCCACTGAGGTAAGACATCTGCAATGCCAATATTGTTTCTTGAATTAAAATGTCAAGCATCTTTGTCATTTCTGTGTATGATATGGTGTTCGACGTTGGTCAATATTACATAGGAGTTACCATCAACTTTGGATGTATTTGGTGTGTTATATTTGTGAAGTAGATATAGGATAGTTCTGTATCTCTCTGTCCATTTACAGCTCACTGAGCTGTACGGACATTCTGAGACCTCTTCAGAACAAACTCTAATTGACGAGAAAAGTCCAAAAACCAAGTGCCCGGCCAGTGTCGCTGGGGCTGCTGACATTGACAACACCAATGAGGAGGCTTCAGAGGAGTCTCCGAATAACAATGTGGTGGACGTTCAGGCTGAGCCACTGGACCTGGTCAGTGTGGAGAAAGAGGCTGCTGGTGATGGAAAGGTCCTCAGCGAGGTGTTGAAGCCCAAAGTGTGTCTGAAGGAGGGCTGCCAAGATCAGCTAACCCCCAAAATCTATGATATGATTGCGGAACTACCAAAGGTAAGGAACAAGAAGCCTGTTTCGTAAATGAAAGGTAAAGTGTCTTTGCATGTTGGGTGTATCAGAGTTGTCTCAAACTAGACAATATTACAAATAAGCTGCTATAATCTTTGACTTTGGATGTCTGTGGTATGTTTTGTGAAAAAGGACAGATATCTGTTTTGTTCTTACTCTTTCATTGCTCTGCATTGTCTGCTTAGTCCTATTTCGGATCCACTGAGAGCCTTCCTGAGATGTGTAGCAGAGGTCCTGAGATGTGTAGCAGAGGTCCTGAGATGTGTAGCAGAGGTCCTGAGATGTGTAGCAGAGGTCCTGAGATGTGTAGCAGAGGTCCTGAGATGTGTAGCAGAGGTCCTGAGATGTGTAGCAGAGGTCCTGAGATGTGTAGCAGAGGTCCTGAGGTGACCAGCAGAGGTCCTGAGATGTGTAGCAGAGGTCCTGAGATGTGTAGCAGAGGTCCTGAGGTGACCAGCAGAGGTCCTGAGATGTGTAGCAGAGGTCCTGAGGTGACCAGCAGAGGTCCTGAGGTGACCAGCAGAGGTCCTGAGATGTGTAGCAGAGGTCCTGAGATGTGTAGCAGAGGTCCTGAGGTGACCAGCAGAGGTCCTGAGATGTGTAGCAGAGGTCCTGAGGTGACCAGCAGAGGTCCTGAGGTGACCAGCAGAGGTCCTGAGATGTGTAGCAGAGGTCCTGAGGTGACCAGCAGAGGTCCTGAGATGTGTAGCAGAGGTCCTGAGGTGACCAGCAGAGGTCCTGAGATGTGTAGCAGAGGTCCTGAGGTGACCAGCAGAGGTCCTGAGGTGACCAGCAGAGGTCCTGAGGTGACCAGCAGAGGTCCTGAGATGTGTAGCAGAGGTCCTGAGATGTGTAGCAGAGGTCCTGAGGTGACCAGCAGAGGTCCTGAGGTGACCAGCAGAGGTCCTGAGGTGACCAGCAGAGGTCCTGAGATGTGTAGCAGAGGTCCTGAGGTGACCAGCAGATGTCCTGAGATGTGTAGCAGAGGTCCTGAGATGTGTAGCAGAGGTCCTGAGGTGACCAGCAGAGGTCCTGAGATGTGTAGCAGAGGTCCTGAGATGTGTAGCAGAGGTCCTGAGATGACCAGCAGAGGTCCTGAGGTGACCAGCAGAGGTCCTGAGATGTGTAGCAGAGGTCCTGAGGTGACCAGCAGAGGTCCTGAGGTGACCAGCAGAGGTCCTGAGGTGACCAGCAGAGGTCCAGAGGTGACCAGCAGAGGTCCTGAGGTGACCAGCAGAGGTCCTGAGGTGACCAGCAGAGGTCCTGAGGTGACCAGCAGAGGTCCTGAGATGTGTAGCAGAGGTCCTGGGGTGACCAGCAGAGGTCCTGAGATGTGTAGCAGAGGTCCTGAGGTGACCAGCAGAGGTCCTGAGGTGACCAGCAGAGGTCCTGAGGTGACCAGCAGAGGTCCTGAGATGTGTAGCAGAGGTCCTGAGGTGACCAGCAGAGGTCCTGAGATGTGTAGCAGAGGTCCTGAGATGTGTAGCAGAGGTCCTGAGGTGACCAGCAGAGGTCCTGAGATGTGTAGCAGAGGTCCTGAGATGTGTAGCAGAGGTCCTGAGGTGACCAGCAGAGGTCCTGAGGTGACCAGCAGAGGTCCTGAGATGTGTAGCAGAGGTCCTGAGGTGACCAGCAGAGGTCCTGAGGTGACCAGCAGAGGTCCTGAGGTGACCAGCAGAGGTCCAGAGGTGACCAGCAGAGGTCCTGAGGTGACCAGCAGAGGTCCTGAGATGTGTAGCAGAGGTCCTGAGGTGACCAGCAGAGGTCCTGAGGTGACCAGCAGAGGTCCTGAGGTGACCAGCAGAGGTCCAGAGGTGACCAGCAGAGGTCCTGAGGTGACCAGCAGAGGTCCTGAGGTGACCAGCAGAGGTCCTGAGGTGACCAGCAGAGGTCCTGAGGTGACCAGCAGAGGACCACGGGTCTGCAGTAGAGGTCCAAACGTGTGTGGTGGAGTGCCTTAAGTGTCAAATGCAGTGGGAGAGGTGTCAAGTGACACAAAGAAGACAGAGGCTACTGGAGACCTTCTGAACACTGGGAATGGACTGAGAAAGGTGGTGCAGCTATCCACCGAGAGCCATCCTGAGGTGTGCAATGGAGAGGCTGAGCTGTGTAGTGGTTCTGAGGTGTGTAGTGGAGTGCCTGGGGTGTGTAGTGGAGTGCCTGGGGGTTGCAGTGGAGTGCCTGAGGTGTCAAACGCAGTGGGAGAGGTGTCCAGTGACACAAAGACGACAGAGGCTGCTGAAGACCTTCAGGACACTGAAAATGTCCTCAGCAAGGTGGTGAACCCCAAAGGGCGGCTGAAGGAGGGCTGGGAAGATCAGCTGGCCAGAGACTTCAATGATATGATTGCAAAAATCCCAAAGGTAAGGAACAAGAGGCCTGTTTTGTAAATGAAAGGTCAATCGTATTCGTCAGTGGGGTGTATCAGGGCTGTCTCAAACTGGACAATATTATAAATGGGCTACTATAATCTTTGTTTTTCTTACTCTTTCATTACTGCATTGTCTATTTAGTCCATTGAGAGCCTTCCTGAGGCAGAGGTCATTAGGCGTCAAACGCAGTGGAAGAGGTGTGCAGTGACACAATGAAGATAGAGGCTACTGAAAATCTTCTGAAAACTGGAAATGGCCTAAGCAAGGTGGTGGTCCTATCCACTGAGAGCCATCCTGAGGTGTGCATTAGAGTGTATCAGGGTTGTCTCAAACTGGATAATATTACAAAGTAGCTACTATAATCTTTGACTTTGCATGTCTGTGGTATGTTTTGTGAAACAGCTAAAGGACAGATGTGTTGTTCCTCCTCTTGCACTGCTCTGCATGGTCTGTTTAGTCCTATTTTGGATCCAACGAGAGCCTTCCTGAGGTGTGCAGCGGAGTGCCTGAGGTGTCGAACGCAGTGGAAGAGGTGTGCAGCGGAGTGCCCGAGGTGTCGAACGCTGTGGAAGAGGTGTGCAGCGGAGTGCCCGAGCTGTCGAACGCAGCGGAAGAGGTGTGCAGCGGAGTGCCCGAGGTGTCGAACGCAGCGGAAGAGGTGTGCAGCGGAGTGCCCGAGGTGTCGAACGCAGTGGAAGAGGTGTGCAGCGGAGTGCCCGAGGTGTCGAACGCAGTGGAAGAGGTGTGCAGCGGAGTGCCCGAGGTGTCGAACGCAGTGGAAGAGGTGTGCAGCGGAATGCCCGAGGTGTCGAACGCAGTGGAAGAGGTGTGCAGCGGAGTGCCCGAGGTGTCGAACGCAGTGGAAGAGGTGTGCAGCGGAGTGCCCGAGGTGTCGAACGCAGCGGAAGAGGTGTGCAGCGGAGTGCCCGAGGTGCCGAACGCAGTGGAAGAGGTGTGCAGCGGAGTGCCCGAGGTGTCGAACGCAGTGGAAGAGGTGTGCAGCGGAGTGCCCGAGGTGTCGAACGCAGTGGAAGAGGTGTGCAGCGGAGTGCCCGAGGTGTCGAACGCAGTGGAAGAGGTGTGCAGTGGCACAAAGAGGCAGAAGAAAGTGTGACTGAAGCACACACAACTCCGGGCCACACTTTGCCTCAGCGACTGAATTTCTCCACCATCTCCCCCTTTCCTTCTAACTGCCTATTTTTAATTATACAAATAAAGGGGATTTGAACCACAACAAAAAAAATGATTTTTTTCCCATATAACTTTGTAATGTTTGAAATAACATTTTTACTAATTAGTTAGAGACTATTAAGCTGCTTGAGAAATACTTATTAAGTGCGTATTAATCACAGTATTACTGCATTACACACTAGTAAATATGTACGAAATCATTTGAGACACTTTGTAAGTTTGTGGTTGAATGGCTCTACTGTGGGCTGTTGTCCTCATCAAAACCAAATCAAAACTTTACTTACATAGCACATTTCTTACAGATGATGCATTTCAAAGTGCCTAGCAAATAAAAATTTAAAAAAGGTTAGAAATATAGAAATGAGACCAATTAAAATAGTAAAACGATAACAGTGGACATGAGACTAATGCATTAAAATACATGAAAATAAATAAGATATACACAATGGGCTAAAATAGACAGGACTAAGCAAAAGCACTGCTAAAAAGTAGCTCTTCAAAATGTCTATAGTTTCTGAGGCCATCAGATCCTCCGGCAGGCTGTTCCAAATGCCAGGACCACAGTGGCCGAAGGCATCCTCACCAAACGTTTTGGTTCTCACCTTTGGAACAACCAAAAGACCCATGTCAGAGGTTCTGAGGTACCGACCAGGCACATACAGTATCTTAAAAGCATGTTAGACATGTATTCAGATGCAGGGCCACATAGTGTGTTTAAAATCAATTATAAAACTACAGGCAACCAATGCAGGTTGTCACGTTCTGACCTTAGTTCCTTTGTTTTGTCTTTGTTTTAGTATGGTCAGGGCGTGAGTTGAGTGGGTTGTCTTTGTTTGTTTTTCTATGAGTTGGTATTTCTGTGTTTGGCCTGGTATGGTTCTCAATCAGAGGCAGCTGTCAATCCTTGTCCCTGATTGAGAACCATACTTAGGCAGCCTGTTTTCCCCCTTGATTTATGGGTGATTATTTTCCTGTGTCTGTGTGTTCCACACAGAACTGTTTCGGGTTTTGTTATTTCACGTCGTTATTTTGTATTTTTCTGTGTTCTATTAAAAGTATCATGAACACTTACCGCGCTGCGCATTGGTCCTCCAATCCTTCCTACTGCTCCTCGTCAGAGGAGGAAGAAGGACTTTAAAATAGGTGTTACAGTATGTTCAAATACATCTCCTGACGACAGTTCAGTTATATTGGTGTAATAGTGCCCTCCAGTGTTTCTGAGTAAAGGTTTAGATACATTACGCTTGTAGTGGTGGGGCTTTGACAAAGATATTGGAAGTTGTTAGTATGTCTTCTAAGTCCGTTTTAGGTTGCATAAGGAGACAGTTAAAAGAGAATCCACAACTCAAATGAGAACACTTTGAAAATGGTTCTCTGGTCTGGCACTGATCAGAGAGAACTGTAATGTGGAACCCTGTTCTCACCTATCCAGCGGTGTTGGATCAGAACTCTTGGCTGTCGGTCCAATTCAAACTCACAGTCATAATCTCATGAAACACACATTGACCAGTGTGTGAGATTGAAATATTTAACAGGTGCATGTGTCACAACTGTGCAGCGTCAACACAGGAAGTGGTTTAGAGTCTATCGAACCTGTTTGTCTGGCAGGAAGTGCTACTAGTTTAGACGGGAAACTGAGCCCAACAGCCACTGAACACAACCAACCACATGTATGTATATAACTGTGTCAGACGACCTACAGATGGTGATGATGTCATTAAATAGCATTCAACAAACATTCGACATCTTTGTTGTCGTTAATGTATGAACTTCAGGGTTGATCCGAATGGTTGATAGAACTGGTGAATGGGACAGGCCCCAAGATTGAGTTGTGAAATGGATGTCTCGGCTTCCCATTATTATGATAGCATCAGATCATATGTCTCAATCAATGTTTTTAAAAAAAGAAGAAAAAAAAGAGGAAGGTGTGAAGAAATAAGAGCCATCTGTGTAAAAGGAAGGTACAGATGCAAACCATTAATATCTAGGCTAGATGAACAAATCAGAACCAAGCATGTATTTGCATATCATATACAAAGAAAGAGTAGGCAAGTGGGTGGGGACATTTGAAGACGTCCCCCTGTTCCTCTCTGGCGCTTTCAAAATCATTGAGTGAACTGACACACTTCCTGTGTGACAACGTCGCAGACGTAACAACGGTTTTAGTTACCTAAACCATACACGTGAAGAGGTCCTGAGGATTTTATGAGGAGATTTCACTCCAAGCAGGGGAGGAATCTAACAATGCTCTGCTTTTCAGGACAAGGGGCCAGTAAAAGCCATTAAGAACCTGACAGAGGGTGTGGGATGATTTGAGGAAAGTAAAAAGAGAACTCTTGAATAGGATGTCAAGGGGAAGAAGGAGAGAGGTGAGAGAGCAGCGAGACCAGTCAGAAAACTCAAATACATGAAGAGAAAAAAACAGAGTTAGTGACACTGTGAAAGGAAGCAACCGTTGAGTGTGGGCGGTTGAGGGCGTGAAGACTCACAGCAAAGGAACTACACACGAAGCAGTCAGACTGATGTTGCCGGATGATGTTTTGGAACACAGAAATCAACAACAACAAAAAGAATCAAGAAAGAAAAACAAGTAATGTCCAGATTATTAGTCACCCTAAGTGATTACATTTTGAGGGGACCTTAAGTAGGGAGATAAAGACGATTTACTCCATTCTTGAAAACAGTGAGAGGAGCAAGCTTAAAAAAAAAGATACTCACAAATACCAAGATGAAAATGGGCACAAACCAGGAGGCTGAATCTGAGCCAGAAGCGAAACAGATTGCAGAGGAGACAGGCCCCACAGAGGAGGAGGAGAAGGAGACACCTGCTGAGCATCCTCAAGACGCCCCTCCTCCTGAGGACATCGACCCTCTCAACACCTACAAGTGGCACACTGGAGCCAAGGCAGCAACCCTCGACGGGACGAGAGGAGATGGTGGAGCCACAGCATCAACAACAATAGAGAAGGTGGAGAAGACCTCCACCACCAGATGGAGTAATAAGATGCAGAACTGGCGGAAAGCCCTGAGCGAGGATCCCGGGGAAAGAGCCTCAACCGTTGGACGAGGAGGGGAGACCCCCAGGCTGGAGAAGAACCCTGCCTCCAGGAAGAACCCCTTCAGAAGGGCCCAGTCTGAGCCTCCAGGGTCGTTGTTCGCTACCCAGTTCCCCTCCTCTTCAGCCCAGGCAACATCGGGACCGGGGGCAAGCCCAGAGGCACCGGAACCATCCCTCGTGGACACGCCACAGAAAGGGGGCGGAGGGGCACTGTTCAGGAAGTACATACGCACCGTCTCGCAGAAGCTCAAGAGGCCCCGGCTGCTGAGCAGAAACAGCCCCCCGACCCTCCTACAAGGTGAAGGCACAGAATGCACACCATAAGCGGATTGCCCCGTTATCTGAATGCGCACCTAGCGCCACACATGACAGTTCCCTACTCTTTCTTCTGGTTTTTAAGACGTCCTACATCGCTGTATGTCAACCATTTCGAATACAGTTTGAAATTCTAGGTTTTGAATTTGTATAGTTTAGTTAGTCTCTCGATTTCAGTCTAGTTTAGATTTTCCGTCATTTTCCTTCAGTGAAATGCTGAAATCTGGTGTTGTATACCACACATTTAGTGTGCGTCTAAGAACCCATGATGAAGGTAGACATGGTTAGAAAGCATTTTACACGTTAAAAAAGCAAGTTTGCACAAAGCCAAAAGCATTATACTCAACCACACGGTCAGAGACCATTTTGAGTGGGCTTTTCAGACAGTCTATTCGCGTTGGAGACTAGAATAAACCTGAAGATATAGATATGAATGAAAAAAAAACCGATATGATTTAGGAGAAGTTAATACAGCCATACTTAGATTAGAAACCAAACTGACACAGGATGTGCGACAGTTGTGGTTGTTATAGATGGGGAGTGAGGAGGGGCAGAGAAGATAGCATCAAAAACAACAACTACAAACCAGAAATGGGAGTGGCCATGTTGCACTGTGTCAGATAACAACATCATGCCATAATTACTCCGAATGAAAAACATCCAAGGGCCAGCGTGTGCACTCAATTACCCCACCCCCAGAATGACCATTGCTGGTTTCCTTAGACTATACTGTAATTCGGAAAACTCAAATGTCAGACACAGGAATAGAGTATTGTTCAAAATAACTGTGTCCAATCACAGAGACATGACTAGGGTCATCAAAATGAGTCAAATTAGTGGCATCTATTGTAGACCATGTAGTTAGTTGTGTCACACGGACAGTTCAAATGAAAAAGGCCAGGATTTCAAGTGACTATTGGAGTGATCTGGTCATTCTGTACTGATCTAGTGTGCTGTCGTCATGGTGTGTATGTGTATAGATGCGGGTGGGAGTGGGCTTGCAGCTGCGTCCCTAGAGCTAGCCAGGCTGTCATGGGCCCCTCCCCAGGACGTCCCCGTTTGGGACATCAACAACTGTGTCCTGGAGGACGGACAGATCCTCATCACCCCGGAGGAAGAGGTACACGACACAGACCAACAACACTGAAAATGACACAACAACACTTAGCAATGCACTTCCATTATTAAACAACATGGAGTCAACACCACCTTAAAGCGTTGCATTTAACAGTTAGTACTATTGCTGGGAGCACTGCACTCTCAATGGAAACTCACACTGGACTGTATGAAGTTGACAGTCATGGTTTCTCTCTAGGTTATTATGTGAGTGTGCATCTCTTCTACTCCCTCTCTCAGCCAATGATGTGGACCCGGAACCGAGTCAGCAGCTGCCTGTCAAACCTCAGCATGCAGAACCTGGTAGATGTCAACATGGGTCAGTACTACAATACTGCCTCATGGTTTAAGACAGTAGGAGTGTTTCATATGAATGGGGTTCCTGGAACTGTGCTCAATACCTTGCTTTCTCTAATAGCTTTCCCAACGTCAACATCAGAGACACAAAGGAGATACAACAGTGAAGTCCATTTTCTCATCAAAATGGTTGATCCTCAGAAATACAGACAGAGCAAGACGGAGTTCAGTGATGTCTTTGCAAGGACAACATCCATTCGGCAGCATCACAACCACTAGAGAGTCTAGCAGAGTAACGGTAGAGCAGGCACAGAGGAAATTGCTGACGTGATTATGCTTTCAAGTGGCTTTCAAATTGTTTCCTCAAAATTTTGGGGGGTAGATACCATCGCATGTGTGTGTTCCAGAAGACCAGTCAGGGCTGGTTGAGAAGAAGCAGTGTCGGTAGCGTGGCTTCTCTCGTTCATGTTACTTTTATTAGTATTCGCTTGTGGACTTAGTCTGGCTATATAATATTAGATACCGATTAGTTCTATGTGATGCCTACATTGGCGAGGCCCATTTGGTGAAGAGAGGAGAACCATGAGAGGTTGAAGCAGTGTTCACTCTTAAGTGTGATTAGGAGAAGTGGGTTCGACAGATCTCTCGCCCTCTCTCAATGATGGGATTTAGACGCTGGATTGCATGTGGAGGCACATTGGGTAAGCAAAGGGTTAGATAGAAATTTATTTGTACGGTCACAATTGCTATTGATTCAGACAAATATTTCACTTGGTTATGTCTATGACAAGGGGAATATCAACAAAGGTGAATTTTTAACGAACGCTCTGAAGAAAAGTGATGTACTGTATGATGGCTTTAGTTACTGCCATAGGTTTTATTTTAGCCCAAAAACTGTCACAATGGGCCTCCCGGGTGGTGCAGTGGTCTAAGGCACTGCATCGCAGCGCTAGCTGTGCCACCAGAGACTCTGGGTTCGAGCCCAGGCTCTGTCGCACCCGGCCCGACCAGGAGATCCGTGGGGCGGTGCACAATTGGCCCAGCGTGGTCCGGGTTAGGGAGGGTTTAGCCGGCAGGGATATCCTTGTCTCATCGCGCACTAGCGACTCCTATGGCGGGCCGGGCGCAGTGCACGCTGACCAGGTCCCCAGGTGTACAGTGTTTCCTCCGAAACACTGGTGCGGCTGGCTTCCAGGTTGGATGTGCGTTGTGTCAAAGAAGCACTGCGGCTTGGTTGGGTTGTGTTTCGGAGGACACATGGCTCTCGACCTTCGTCTCTCCCGAGTCCATAAGGGAGTTGCAGCGATGAGGCAAAAGACTAACTACCAATTGGGGAGAAAAAAAGGGGTAATAGAAAAAATAAAGTGTCTCAAGTGTTGTTTTATTGACGTGGCTGATTTTCTGCCCTGCAGTGGTACTCAGGGCTTTAGTAGTCTCTAAACTAAGTTAATCAATGTCTGAAATGAAGGCTGCACGTGCAAGGTTCCTGCCCTGTCTCGGCCACTAGACATAAGCAACATCCGGTGTGACTGTCAGAACACTTATCAATGGTTGACTCATTCTGACACGGAGCCTAGTCATCCCTCAACCTTCTTACGTTAGACATTTCTTACTGTTGGAGAGACTTAAAGCTAAAGTGGTTATCAATAGGATTTCAAAGCCAGTGTATTAATGTTCAGTTATACAGTACACGTACTGTACTTGATTAGTTATTCAAACTCAGTCTGAATAATCTCCAGCCTTGCAGCATCATCTATTTGAGCAGTTATTTGTTCGGTCTTCAGAGGAAATGCAGAGAGGGGGAAATGACTACACTTCCCCTGGTGGTTTCAGAGGACTGCAATTTCGTTTGGGGAGATTAGAAGAACCACTGGTTGTCTCTCCACAATGGTTTCCAAATGAACAGGGAAATGTACACACGTACACATGTAAGACGTGAGTGATATGTAACAAGATACACAGTAGGTCTCCAGATGAAGCAACAATAACAGAGACAACCCACAATGCCCACTGCCCGCCCGAGACGCTCTGATAAAAGGTTGTCATTTTTTTCAAAGGGAGGGGAGGGATCATGCCAAGCCAAAACTGTGTTTACATGTTTACATGCTAACTGTGTGTATCTCCTGGACCTGCAGAATGCAGCCCCGACCACATGGCCCCCACTGGAGGCCCCAGACTGAAGGGCCAAGATGGAGGAGTGAGGGTGAGCACTGCATACTCCACAGATAAAACACTGTTATTACATGATTCATAACAGCTCTGGATTTCCTGAGGATTCTGTATGACTCAGGGCCTGCTAATCAGTATGCCCCTGGGGATGAATTGAATTGCATCAACCCATCTCTCCCTGCCCCTTCTTTAATTGTCTTCATCCTGCCCTCTGTCTCAAGGGGCTGATCAAGCGGCGTTTCTATGGTGGAGCCATGCGAAAGAGCAATACCCAGTTAAACACCGTTGGGTTGAACAAAGGGAGCAGGTATGCGGTCAGTCTCATAGTGCTCTTGGTGTGTAAGGCAGGCTGTTCCTCATCGACTCCTCTCGTCTCCTCCTCCCTGTCTGTTCAGCAGGCTCCATGGCTCACGGGAGTCCGTGTCCATCCCAGTCAGCGCTGCAGGAAACCTGGATCTGAGCGCAGACACCAGTACGGTCATCAGGCCTGTACACAGCTCCATCCTAGGGGAGAAGTACTGCTTTGAGGTAGAGCTGACCTTTGACCTGTAACACCTGCATTGCTTGCCGTTTGGAGTTTTAGGCTGGGATTATGTGCAGCATTTTGTGACATCAGCTGATGTAAGAAGGGCTTTATGAATACATTTGATTGAGATTTGATTGAACTTCTATACTCGTCCCATGTCTTAAAAGTGATTTGACCAGGTTCATGTTAAATACTGCCCAATAACATATTTTCTTCACTCTGTCCTGTCATGTATTTCCGCCTTCATATTGATGTCCTAGGTGATAAACTCGGAGAACAACCACTGTTTTGGGTGCACCTCAGCTGCTGAGCGGGACCGCTGGATAGAGGACCTGAGACGGGCTGCTCAGCCCAATAAGGTAAAGAAACTATTTAAAAACATTCATCTTCAATACCAATTAAAGGAGAAGTTTTATTTGGTTGTAAAAAAACATTTTATTTATTTATGTAAATGGCATGTTATAGAAGGGTCCAGACACCTTTGTTACTGCACTCGTTTTTGAGAAACATATGACAAACAGCAAATCATTTCCTCATCCTTGTTGTATATTGTGGGGGCCCCTGAAAAAACAAACAAAGGCTCCAAAAACACCCAAATACGTCCTTTTAGAAACAGCAAATCTCTCAGTGTAGTGACGCAGGTCTTTAAATGTTGTACACATGAAATTGTCACTCCAAAGTTGATCCGCAACGTTATATTCCCTTTTGTGTGACTCAAGTGGTTTCCCCGATCCAGCTGTTCCATTCTTCATGTAGCCTGCTTCTACAGGTAACTGCCAACACAAATGGTCTTATGCCAGAACAGCTTCAATGCGCCTTGGCATAGATTCTGCAAGTGTCTGGAACATGCTTTCAATATACAGTACTTTGTGTCCCTCATAAGTGTTTTGTATTTCATTTTGGCAGTTACTTATAGAATGGAGAGGAACCACTGGAGTCACAAAAAAGAAAACATATCCTTTAATGTATGCCACATTGCCATGATATCCTAGGAATCCATATTGTGTACTCACTGATTGATGTTCTAACATGTTCCGTCTCCGTTAGGACAACTGTGAGCGGACAGAGAACTCCCTCAGTCTATGGGTGAACGAGGCCAAGGACTTGCTTCCCAAGAGGCGATACTACTGCGAGCTGCACCTGGACGGTACCCTGTTCGCCCGAACCAGTAGCCGAGCCGTGGGCAAGCCTTCCCATCACTCCAGCTTGGTTGGCGATGGATCCTCTGGTGGGGTGCTCGGGGGCAGTGGCGGGGTGGTCGGAGGCTGCCAGCTGTTCTGGGGAGAGTTTTTTGAGCTGGACAACTTGCCGTCGGTCTCCCAGATCACCCTGCACCTCTTCCGCGATGAGGAGCCCAAGAAGAAGCGTCACTCCCGGGATGAGTCCACCCTGCATCCCCTTGGCAGTGTGGCCATATCCCTGGCCGACATCCGTGGAAGGGCCTTCCAGGAGAAGTGGCACCCGATTATTCCCTACAAGGTGTCTGGTGCCGGAGGGACGAAGGAGCAACTGGGGCCCCAAGCGTCGCTCCGTGTCAAGGCCCGCTTTCAGAACCTGCAGGTGCTGCCCATCGAGAGGTATAAGGAGTTTGCAGAGTTTGTGACAGTGGACTATGTGGGCATGTGCAGGAACCTGCAGCCACTGCTGTCAGTCAGGAAGAAGGAGGAACTAGCCGGGGCACTGGTCCACGTCTTGCAAAGCATTGGCAAGGCCAAGGTAAGCAAAACAAAGGGGTGACCGCTGCTTCATGATAAGCATTTCAAGTAGACCTTTACAATAGTCAGCTAGTCATAACTTGCTAAAAGTGCTTATTCTGTGTGTTTATGTTCCAGGAGTTCCTTATCGAGTTGGGTAGTGCAGAGGTGGAGCGCCTTGGGGAGAAAGAGGCATTGATCTTCAGGGAGAACACACTGGCCACCAAGGCCATTGATGAGTACATGAAGCTGGTGGGCCAGAAGTACCTCATCGACACCCTAGGTAAGGAATATCTGTGGAAATACAATGTTTCGCCCTGGGTAACAGTGGATCTGTTTTAACACTTTTCGTAGACCTTCCTCTAAGAAACTGTTATGGAAAACTGTGCCATTGGTCTTCTTACAGGGGACTTCATCACTCGACTGTATGCCTCAGTAGACAGCTGTGAAGTGGACCCTCTCAAATGCCCCGCCTCCGAGCTGTCAAACAACCAGCGGCACCTGAAGGAGAGCTGTGAGGAGGCAGTGCAGAAAATCACTGAGATGCACGGGTGAGGGACAAAGAGACCCGATGGGAAACCATGTATAAAGATAGGAAAATGGGATAGCAGTCTTAGCCAGAAGAATGCTATCAAATGAATGCCGATTCATATTCACTCACAGGAAATACTAGGCTGCAATTGACCGCTCTCGCCACCGTTTCCCCTCACAGGTCTTTCCCTGAAGAGCTGAACAGGATCTTCTCCAGCTGGGTGGAGCTGTGCGAGGAGCAGGGACGACCTGGAATCGGCCAGCGCCTCATCTCTGCCTCGCTATTCCTCCGTTTTCTGTGTCCCGCCATCCTCAGCCCCTCCCTGTTTGGTCTGACACAGCCCTACCCGGAGCCGGCCACCCTGCGCACCCTCACCTTCACCGCCAAGGTCATCCAGAACCTGGCCAACTTCACCCTGTGAGTGCGTGGGGCTTCATCTCTGTCTGCACCCCATCATCATTCATCCATCCATGTATCCATGGATACCAACCTTAGAGATGAGCTACTAGATACATTACATAATATACCCGCAAAACATCTGACACAATGATGGAAATACACTTGACGCTCATTTTAATTCTTCAAACTATGTGGTCCAAGTCAATCATTTCTTTTACAATTTTTATTTCACCTTTATTTAACCAGGTAAGCTAGTTGAGAACAAGTTCTTATTTACAACTGCGACCTGGGCAAGATAAAGCAAAGCAGTGCAACAGAGACAACAACAAAGAGTTACACATGGAATAAACAAGCGTACAGTCAATAACACAATAGAAAAAAACAAGTCTATATACAGTGTGTGCAAATGGCATGAGGAGGTAACAGTAGGCCACAGTAGCAAAGTAAGTACAATTTAGCAGATTAACACTGGAGTGATAGATGAGCAGGTGATGGTGTGTAAGTAGTGATACTGGTGTGCAAAAGCGCAGCAAAGTAAATAAAAACAATATGGGGATGAGGTAGGTAGATTGGGTGGGCTATTTACAGATGGACGATGTACAGCTGCAGCGATCGGTTAGCTGCTCAGATAGCTGATGTTTAAAGTTAGTGAAGGAAATGTAAGTCTCCAGCTTCAGCGATTTTTGCAATTCGTTTAAGTCACTGGCAGCAGAGAACTGGAAGAAAAGGTGACCAAAGAGGTGTTGGCTTTGGGAATGACCAGTGAGATATACCTGCTGGAGCGCGTGCTACGGGTGGGTGTTGTTATCGTGACCAGTCAGCTGAGATAAGGCAGAACTTTACCTACCATAGACTTATAGATTACTTGGAGCCAGTGGGTCTGGCGACGAATATGTAGCGAGTGCCAGCCGACTAGAGCATACAGGTCGCAGTGGTGGGTGGTATAAGGCGCATTGGTAACAAAACGGATGGCACTGTGATAAGCCACATCCAATTTGCTGAGTAGAGTATTGGAAGCTATTTTGTAGATGACATGGCCGAAGTCGAGGATCAGTAGGATAGTCAGTTTTACTAGGGTATGTTTGGCGGCGTGAGTGGATGCTTTGTTGCGAAATAGAAAGCCGATTCTAGATTTGATTTTGGATTGGAGATGTTTGATATGAGTCTGGAAGGAGAGTTTACAGTCTAGCCAGACACCTAGGTATTTGAAGTTGTCCACGTATTCTAGGTCAGAACCGTCCAGAGTAGTGATGCTAGTCGGGCGGGCTGGTGCGGGCAGCGAACGGTTGAAAAGTATGCATTTGGTTTTGCTAGCATTTAAGAGCAGTTGGAGGCCGCAGAAGGAGTGTTGTATGGCATTGACACTCGTTTGGAGGTTAGTTAACACATTGTCCAAAGAAGGGCCAGATGTATACAGAATGGTCTGCATAGAGGTGGATTTGGGAATCATTCGCAGCAAGAGCGACCTCGTTGATATATACAGAGAAAAGAGTCGGTCCGAGAACTGAACCCTGTGGTACCCCCATAGATACTGCCAGAGGTCCGGACAACAGGCCCTCCGATTTTACACACTGAACTCTATCTGCGAAGTAGTTGGTGAACCAGGCGAGGCAGTCATTTGAGAAACCAAGGCTATTGAGTCTGCCGATAAGAATAAACTTCTTTCCATATTCCCAAACCAGGCGTTCCCTCCTCCAACACTAACCCATTCCCCATCCTCTTCCATTAACAGGTTTGGGGAGAAGGAGGAGTACATGCTGTTCATGAATGACTTCCTGCAGCAGCACTGGGAGAGGATGAGGTGCTTCCTTCAGACAGTGTCCAGCCCAGACATAGAGATCCCAATGACATCCTTCGATGGCTATGTTGACTTGCCTCTGCGTCTGGCTGTCCTACACAGCCTGCTGGTCGACATAATTTCCCCAATGAAGCAGGTAGGCATAAATCAACTGAATCAAAGGCAACGGTTATGCTATGACATTCTTGTACTCCTGCTACCAGTCACTTTTCAGCCCTGTTTAGATGTATATCCGCCTATCGCGCCTACACTGACACTCTTGCTGTAACGAAGACGTAGGGAGTTAGGAAACAAGTGCAGTGTGAGTTTAATGATAACAAAACATGGAACAAGCATCCAACAAGGAAATAGAAACAATACTACCTGATGACTGACAGAAAGAGTGCTAGATAAATGGTAAGTAGTCAAGGTAGTAATGAAGTCCAGGTGTGACTGACAACGCTGGCCAGGGGGACGGCCACAAGGGCGAGGAGCGGGCTCGTCCCGAAGGTGAGATTGTACTCCGCAGAGGTACCTTGCAGGAGTTGGACTAGTTGCCCTCTGGTAGATGGTCGAAGACCGCCCTGAACAGAGCCATGAACCCCTCGTAGGAACCCAGCTCATCCTCTCCTCTCTCCCAGACGGCCATAGCCCACTCCAACACCCGCCCAGTCAGCAGAGAAATGACCGTGGCAACCTTGGACCTCTCATTGGTGGGGGCTCTCGTCTGATGAGTGAAATAGAGGAAGCAATGGCAAAGGGATGGCATCCCATCTTATTTGTCCAGGAGGGACATTTAAGGGGCCTCGCTGACCTGGGCAGACTGCTGGGTAGGCTGGGAGACTGGCTTGCCGGGATGAATCATGGTAGAAGGCCCTCCGTTATTTGAAAGTGAATCCTCTCGGGTGGTGTTGAGATGGTGGAGGACCTCATCCATAGTTGCACCCAGTTGCGCCAGCTGATCGTGGTGTTGACGAAGTACAAAACAAGAGAAAAGAAGCGTCTAACAAGGAAACATAAACAATACTACTTGATGACTGACATAAACAGAGTGCTCGACAAATGGTAAGTAATCAAGGTAGTAATGAAGGGGCGCAGGTGTGCGTAATGATGGGCAGCCAGGACCGGTGGTTAGTAAACCAGCGATGTCGAGCACGGAACGGGGGAGAGGGAGTAGACCTGACACTTGCGTGCACACACACACACACACACACACACACACACACACACACACACACACACACACACACACACACACACACACACACACACACACACACACACACACACACACACACACACACACACACACACACACACACACACACACACACACACACACACACACACACACACACACACACACACACCACCTCCACCTCCACTTATGCTGCTGCCACTGTTTACTGTTATTATTTATCCTGCTACCAGTCACTTTCTCATAATCCCTGCCTACATGTGCATCTACCTCAAATACTCCAGTATCACTGCACATTGTAAGATCTCTTATTTGTTGTACTATAGTACTATAGTTTCTACCAGCATGTCACGTGTGCTACCAGAGGAAGAAAAGAAAATTACTCAAGACCACTTTTACTCCACACACAGAGACGCGTACAAAGCTCTCCCTCACCCTCAATTTGGCAAATCTGACAATAATTAGATCCTCCTGATTCCTGCTTAAAAGCAAGAACTCAAGCAGAAAGTATCAGTGACTCGCTCAATACAGACGTGGTCAGATGACGCGGATGCTAAGCTACAGGACTGTTTTGCAAGCACAGACTGGAACATGTTTCAGGAGTGGGTGCTTAGTCCCCTCATGTACTCCCTGTTCACCCACGACTGCGTGGGGGCACACACACACACACACACACACACACACACACACACACACACACACACACACACACACACACACACACACACACACACACACACACACACACACACACACACACACACACACACACACACACACACACACACACACACACACACACACACACACACACACACACTCCAACAAGACAACGGTGGTAGGCCTGATCTCCGAAAACAATGAGACTGCCTATAGGGAGGAGGTTAGAGACCTGGCTGTGTGTTGCCAGGACAACAACCTCTCCCTCAACGTGATCAAGACAAAGTAGCTGATCGTGGACTACAGGAAAAGGCGGGCTAAGAACAACCCCATTCACACCGACAGGGCTGTAGAGGAGCAGGTTGTGAACTTCAAGTTCCTTGGAGTTGACATCACTAACAACCTATCATGGTCCAAGCACACCGAGACAGTCGTGAAGAGGGCACGACAAAACCTACTCCCCCTCAGGAGACTGAAAAGATTTGGCATGGGTCCTCAGATCCTCAAAAAGTTATACAGCGGCCTCCCGGGTGGCGCAGTGGTTAAGGGCGCTGTACTGCAGCGCCAGCTGTGCCATCGGAGTCCCTGGGTTCGCGCCCAGGCTCTGTCGTAACCGGCCGCGACCGGGAGGTCCGTGGGGCGATGCACAATTGGCCTAGCGTCGCCCGGGTTAGGGAGGGCTTGGTCGGTAAGGGTGTCCTTGTCTCATCGCGCACCAGCGACTCCTGTGGCGGGCTGGGCGCAGTGTGCGCTAGCCAAGGTGGCCAGGTGCACGGTGTTTCCTCCGGCGCATTTGTGCGGCTGGCTTCCGGGTTGGATGCGCACTGTGTTAAGAAGCAGTGCGGCTTGGTTGGATTGTGTATCGGAGGACGCATGACTTTCAACCTTCGTCTCTCCCGAGCCCGTACGGGAGTTGTAGCGATGAGACAAGATAGTAGCTACTACAACAATTGGATACCACGAAAAAGGGGTACTTTTTATTTATTTTATTGTTTAAAAAAAAAGTTCTACAGCTGCACCATCGAGAGCATCCTGACTGGTTGCATCACCGCTTCGTATGGCAACTTATCGGCAACCGTCAGCAAGGCGCTACATAGGGTAGCCCAGTGCAGACCTCTATACCATGCGGGGTCAGAGGAAGGCCCTAAAAATGGTCAAAGACTCCAGCCACCCAAGTCATAGACTGTGCTCTCTGCTACTGCAAGGCAACTCTAGCTCTAAAAGGTTCCCAGACAGCTTCTACCCCCAAGCCATAAGACTGCTAAACAGTTCAATCCAATAGCTACTCTGACTATTTGCATTGACACCATTTTTTACGCTGCTGCTACGCGCAGTTTATTATCTATTTACATGTACATTAACTCAATCTGGACACCCGCACCGGTACCCCCTGGATAAAGCCTTGTTATTGTGTTACTTTTTATTTTGATTATTTCTGTAGCAAATATTTCCTAACTTACTTTAAAAAAAACTGTATTGTTAAGGGCTTGTAAGTAAGCATTTCACGGTAAGGTCTACACGTGTTGTATTTGGCACATGTGACAAATACGGTTTGATTTGATATTGAATAATGCAGTGTTGGGTAGTGCTGGGAAATTAAGCATTTCGCTGTGTGTGACAAATGTGGCAAATCAAACTTGAAACGAAGCTGAAACCTCCCATGGTAAGGTTTAGTGGTGGCTAACATGCTGTTCATATCTCTTCCTCAGGACACCATAGACAAATTGCACCCTCTACCTTCAATCCTGAACCAGATTACAGAATCTCTGGGCCCAGATGCTCTACGGATTACTGTTAGCAGGTGAGGTTGGCGAGTGCACTTCAGCATGTGCACCCTATGTGTATTGCACATACGCACTTTTGTAGACCTACTTGTGTGCGTACATAGTTTCACAATCTTTTTTTTTACGTCTCGTTTCATTGTCGCAATTTTTCTTTTTCACAACAGCAACATTGGTCATTCCAAGCCGACCTACGTGCCCCCTAAAGACGTGAGCAAGTACAGCCCTCTGCACAACTCCCTGCAGCAGCTGCCTACGGATGTGAAGACCGGCCAGCGGAAAGAAAGTTTCCAGGGGGTCAAGCGAGACAGGATGAGTGCCAGAGAGAGGAAGCCAGTATCCAGGACCCAGAGTGCTCCGCACAGACGGCAGATGGACCCCAAACAGCAACTGAGGAGACAGAGCAGCACTGAAAATCTGCCGCCGGAGGACCAAGAGGCAGAGCAGGAAGCCAACCCTCCGCTTGACATTTCATCACCACAGAACGTGAGTTTGGAAATCTTGGTCATGTGGTTTCAATTGTCAACATTCTATCTTATGTTGACATTATCCTCATGAAGTACATGGTTCTTAGTCATAACCTTGCATTGCCATGTGGTTGTTCTGCGGAGAGTCGATGGGTGGGAGGAGTGATTGAATCTCACGAAAGCATCCCCTCTTCTTGTGTCAGAGTGTCGGTGTAAAGGCTCCTCCTGCTCCAGTGCCTTGGATCAAAGTGTCCCAGAGCAAGGAGACATACGAGAGGAAGGTAGAGAATGAAGAGATCAACCTACTGGACAGGGTGGGTTCATCTTAATGTTATTTACCATCCAGCAATGCTGCTCCTTCCTCTTTCGGCATTGATTACGTCAGCTCATCAAAGAAATACAGCAATGATGAAACTGCTTGATCACCATGTTGACGATTTGTGATTTAACCAGCATGCACAGGAGCTGTCGGAGCTCCGCCTGGGGCTGGAGCAGGTGACAGAGAGTGAGTTGGAGATGGCCAAGCGGCTGGAGGACTTCATTGTCCAAAGTCAAGATCAGAATGCAGTCTTGTTGGCTGAGGTTAACGAACTGCGCAATCATCTGGCTGTCCGTGAGGAACAGCTCGCCAGCGCCACTTTCAGGTGAGACAGTGGGGTAAGAGGGACAGATTGAAAGGTCATAGCGTTTCATTCACAACCTTTCAAGTGAATGAGTTTATTTGGTTTGAAGATGAACTAAAATGCAATTGTTAAATCGGCGTCATAGGCTGGGGGTTATCGAGGAGGAGAGGGAGGAGGATGAGAGGAAGCTGAACGTCGCCGTGGCAGCAGCTGAGCGAATGAACGTACTGGTAAGACTGGAGACATCTACCACAATCATTAAGATAAAGATGAGTTATGACGAGTGTTTAGGCTACATATTAATTTTCAATTTCTCTTACTTGCCCACGTCTTTAGGGGACACGTAGGTCGGCTTGGAATGAACAATGTTGCTGTTGTGAAAAAGAAAAATTGCGACAATGAAGCGAGACGTAACATGACTTGAAAAGCAAAACTAAATGTAGCCGTTTGTTGCTGTGTGTTCTCAGGAGGAGCAGTTTGCAGACCTGCTGAAGGACAGGTACCAGCTCAGTGGAGACTACACCGGTGACCAGAACAACACACAGTACCCTGGGGTCGGGGCCAATCATGTCAACAGCATCTGAAGTCAGGCTGGCAGCACAGAGTTGTATTATAGACATATGCCTAGTTTAGTCCCCATAGCTTTCACGTTCTTCCAAATACACCCCCCCCCCCCCCCGAATTATGTTGTTTTGCCTGATGGGTGGCTTACTTTCAAAAATTCAGATACTGTATGATGCTTTTCTCATGATAAAACTGAGGAAAGGTATGCATGAATCTTATCCTGTGTCCAATTGAAAAAGCAGAAATGAACTAAAAAGTCACAGGTATGCTAAGCTTGCTTAACATTGCACTTACCGTGTACACTGCACTTGAAACATTTGTGGAACATTAGTTGATTTGACAGGAACAGACTGATCGAATTTGAGTGTAGAAACCTCAACATCAATGATAGCCTACGGCAAGAACAATTTCCCTCTCTGCAGTTTAACAAAATGAAGGTAAGGATACCACACCTTGATATGTAATTAAATACATCGTTGTCCTCTTTTGATTCACCACTTCTTAGAATGTTGTCCATTTTCCATCCATTTTGAATGCAGATTTACCATTTCTGTGAACTTAATGAAATAAAAACTTGAATAAAACAATGTACCGTTCAGCGTTTATGTGAACTTGTGTTGTGTGTGACTATGTGGTCTACTTGGTAAGAATGACTGAATTACATTTACATTTACATTTACATTTAAGTCATTTAGCAGACGCTCTTATCCAGAGCGACTTACAAATTGGTGCATTCACCTTATGACATCCAGTGGAACAGTCACTTTACAATAGTGCATCTAAATCTTAAAGGGGGGGGTTGAGAGGGAATACTTATCCTATCCTAGGTATTCCTTAAAGAGGTGGGGTTTCAGGTGTCTCCGGAAGGTGGTGATTGACTCCGCTGTCCTGGCGTCGTGAGGGAGTTTGTTCCACCATTGGGGGGCCAGAGCAGCGAACAGTTTTGACTGGGCTGAGTGGGAACTGTACTTCCTCAGTGGTAGGGAGGCGAGCAGGCCAGAGGTGGATGAACGCAGTGCCCTTGTTTGAGTGTAGGGCCTGATCAGAGCCTGGAGGTACTGAGGTGCCGTTCCCCTCACAGCTCCGTAGGCAAGCACCATGGTCTTGTAGCGGATGCGAGCTTCAACTGGAAGCCAGTGGAGAGAACGGAGGAGCGGGGTGACGTGAGAGAACTTGGGAAGGTTGAACACCAGACGGGCTGTGGCGTTCTGGATGAGTTGAAGGGGTTTAATGGCACAGGCAGGGAGCCCAGCCAACAGCGAGTTGCAGTAATCCAGACGGGAGATGACAAGTGCCTGGATTAGGACCTGCGCCGCTTCCTGTGTGAGGCAGGGTCGTAATCTGCGGATGTTGTAGAGCATGAACTTACAGGAACGGGCCACCGCCTTGATGTTGGTTGAGAACGACAGGGTGTTGTCCAGGATCACACCAAGGTTCTTAGCGCTCTGGGAGGAGGACATAATGGAGTTGTCAACCGTGATGGCGAGATCATGGAATGGGCAGTCCTTCCCCGGGAGGAAGAGCAGCTCCGTCTTGCCGAGGTTCAGCTTGAGGTGGTGATCCGTCATCCACACTGATATGTCTGCCAGACATGCAGAGATGCGATTCGCCACCTGGTCATCAGAAGGGGGAAAGGAGAAGATTAGTTGTGTGTCGTCTGCTTAGCAATGATAGGAGAGACCATGTGAGGTTATGACAGAGCCAAGTGACTTGGTGTATAGCGAGAATAGGAGAGGGCCTAGAACAGAGCCCTGGGGGACACCAGTGGTGAGAGCGCGTGGTGAGGAGACAGATTCTCGCCACGCCACCTGGTAGGAGCGACCTGTCAGGTAGGACGCAATCCAAGCGTGGGCCGCGCCGGAGATGCCCAACTCGGAGAGGGTGGAGAGGAGGATCTGATGGTTCACAGTATCGAAGGCAGCCGATAGATCTAGAAGGATGAGAGCAGAGGAGAGAGAGTTAGCTTTAGCAGTGCGGAGGGCCTCCATGATACAGAGGAGAGCAGTCTCAGTTGAATGACTAGTCTTGAAACCTGACTGATTTGGATCAAGAAGGTCATTCAGAGAGAGATAGCGGGAGAGCTGGCCAAGGACGGCACGTTCAAGAGTTTTGGAGAGAAAAGAAAGAAGGGATACTGGTCTGTAATTGTTGACATCGGAGGGATCGAGTGTAGGTTTTTTCAGAAGGGGTGCAACTCTCGCTCTCTTGAAGACGGAAGGGATGTAGCCAGCGGTCAGGGATGAGTTGATGAGCGAGGTGAGGTAAGGGAGAAGGTCTCCGGAAATGGTCTGGAGAAGAGGGGAGGGGATAGGGTCAAGCGGGCAGGTTGTTGGGCGGCCGGCCGTCACAAGACGCGAGATTTCATCTGGAGAGAGAGGGGAGAAAGAGGTCAGAGCACAGGGTAGGGCAGTGTGAGCAGAACCAGCGGTGTCGTTTGACTTAGCAAACGAGGATCGGATGTCGTCGACCTTCTTTTCAAAATGGTTGACGAAGTCGTCTGCAGAGAGGGAGGGGGAGGAGGATTCAGGAGGGAGGAGAAGGTGGCAAAGAGCTTCCTAGGGTTAGAGGCAGATGCTTGGAATTTAGCGTGGTAGAAAGTGGCTTTAGCAGCAGAGACAGAGGAGGAAAATGTAGAGAGGAGGGAGTGAAAGGATGCCAGGTCCGCAGGGAGGCGAGTTTTCCTCCATTTCCGCTCGGCTGCCCGGAGCCCTGTTCTGTGAGCTCGCAATGAGTCATCGAGCCACGGAGCGGGAGGGGAGGACCGAGCCGGCCTGGAGGATAGGGGACATAGAGAGTCAAAGGATGCAGAGAGGGAGGAGAGGAGGGTTGAGGAGGCAGAATCAGGAGATAGGTTGGAGAAGGTTTGAGCGGAGGGAAGAGATGATAGGATGGAAGAGGAGAGAGTAGCGGGGGAGAGAGAGCGAAGGTTGGGACGGCGCGATACCATCCGAGTAGGGGCAGTGTGGGAGGTGTTGGATGAGAGCGAGAGGGAAAAGGATACAAGGTAGTGGTCGGAGACTTGGAGGGGAGTTGCAATGAGGTTAGTGGAAGAACAGCATCTAGTAAAGATGAGGTCGAGCATATTGCCTGCCTTGTGAGTAGGGGGAAGGTGAGAGGGTGAGGTCAAAAGAGGAGAGGAGTGGAAAGAAGGAGGCAGAGAGGAATGAGTCAAAGGTAGACGTGGGGAGGTTAAAGTCGCCCAGAACTGTGAGAGGTGAGCCGTCCTCAGGAAAGGAGCTTATCAAGGCATCAAGCTCATTGATGAACTCTCCGAGGGAACCTGGAGGGCGATAAATGATAAGGATGTTAAGCTTGAAAGGGCTGGTAACTGTGACAGCATGGAATTCAAAGGAGGCGATAGACAGATGGGTAAGGGGAGAAAGAGAGAATGACCACTTGGGAGAGATGAGGATCCCGGTGCCACCACCCCGCTGACCAGAAGCTCTCGGGGTGTGCGAGAACACGTGGGCGGACGAAGAGAGAGCAGTAGGAGTAGCAGTGTTGTCTGTGGTGATCCATGTTTCCGTTAGTGCCAAGAAGTCGAGGGACTGGAGGGAGGCATGGGCTGAGATGAACTCTGCCTTGTTGACCGCAGATCGGCAGTTCCAGAGGCTACCGGAGACCTGGAACTCCACGTGGGTCGTGCGCGCGCTGGGACCACCAGATTAGGTGGCCGCGGCCACGCGGTGTGGAGCGTTTGTATGGTCTGTGCAGAGAGGAGAGAACAGGGATAAACAGACACATAGTTGACAGGCTACAGAAGAGGCTACGCTAATGCAAAGGAGATTGGAATGACAAGTGGACTACACGTCTCGAATGTTCAGAAAGTTAAGCTACGTAGCAAGAATCTTATTGACTAAAATGATTAAAATGATACAGTACTGCTGAAGTAGGCTAGCTGGCAGTGGGTGCGTTGTTGACACTACACTAACCAAGTCGTTCCATTGAGTGTAATAGTTTCTGCAGTGCTGCTATTCGGGGGCTAGCTGGCTAGCTAGTAGTGTTGTTTACGTTACGTTGCGTTAAAAGAACGACAATAGCTGGCTAGCTAACCTAGAAAATCGCTCTAGACTACTATTGCTAAATAACAAAATAAACTGATATGAATGTCCATGAGTCAGAGAATAGTTCAATTGGTTTATTGGAGAGTATATGCAGTTATTCTCCGTATACCCACTTTTTTAATGAACATTGTGTATACTCACTTCTTAATCCCCACTGATGCGTGTCAAAGTAGTGTAGTGGCGGTATACGCTGTTAATGAGGCTGATGAAACAGATCAGAATGTCTAACTTATAAATGTTGACATAGTACTATTTCTTCACATTTTAAGCGCAGCAATGAACACCTGGCAGTAGGCATACAGACAAACGTTCTGATAGAGGAATTTTAAATTCCCTTATGTTTTATTGCCAAAACCAATTAAATTCGCACTCATTTCTAATTCATGATAAGTTGTAAGTTTATCATTTGCATGAATTAGCAAGAGACCAGTCTTAAAAAACAAGTTCAGCATTTATTCTTGATGAGTACTGACCCAAAATACAAAGAACATTACATTTTAAAGCTGAAGAAGACATAAAATGACATCATCAGTTACACCCCCTCTCCCAGTCTTACAATGGCGTAGTATTCGGTCCTGGAGATAGTTTCACTCCCCTCATAAACTACATTCCAACCTGCCTAAAGGATATACTTCTCTCTGCTAATGGAATCCAACCAAAACATTCTTATCTGTTTGAAGTACTATCTTATCTCTGCTTTAAAACTTTCCCAGGAGACACAGACACAATTAATTTCTGCTTACATTTTCAGTAACAGTACAATTAAGAACCCATACTTTTCAAATCATAACATAATAGTATTAGCATGAATGGTTCTAATCATTAAAGTATACATAATTGATCATCTAAACTCTATTTTCCTCTATCACGTTCCCAAATGCAATTTGCGGGAAAACGCGTTCTAAATTCGCACCGCACTTGTAAGCGGTTTCATGGACAGAGACGAAATATATGTTCGAAATTTATGAAGGAAAGGGTTCTAAAGATGCAACAACTATCCTGGGTTGCTAATATGACTAGGATAATGCCTTTTGCCACTAGACAATTAAATAAAGATGATTTGAAAAGCCAATAGAACAGGAGAGCGCATATGAAGAAGTCTTAAATTGAGTCTAACCATGTTTCTATGGTGGGATTTTGGCTATAGGCTACTTTGAAGCAAGTTAAGACATGCCTCATAACATGAAGTAAAACGTCCAGGTTTCAAACAATTAAGGAACAGGACAAATATAGCGATGCTAATGATATGTCTAACCGTCTTCTGGTAAAGAGATCATCTGGTAAAGAGATCTTCTGTTGAATCTGACAATTAATCTTGATGATTGTACAGTCGTGTCAAATAACACTGAAGGACCTCGGCGTTACTCTGGACCCTGATCTCTCTTTTGACGAACATATCAAGACTGTTTCAAGGACAGCTTTTTTCCCCAGCTATGTAAACATTGCATAAATCATAAACTTTCTGTCCACAAATTATGCAGAAAAATGATCACAACAGTCAAAGATATATAGTTAAGCAAACTTTACTAGGCATGTTGTCAACCAGAACATTAACAAAGTAAGTAACAACTGGTTTCCGTTTCCTGTGTAACATCAATATTGCCACATGTTCTCTCTTTTTTTCCTTTTTTTTAACGACAGAGGCAGACTCCACCTAACTTTGGCTTGTAGTCCATGTCTGCAATAAACTGGAATGTGAACTGAATGTTTGTTTACTGTCTCCGACTGTCCATTAATTATTATTATATTTTACCTTAACACAAATTCATTCAGGTGTATAGGTCTTCGGATGGCGCTACCAGACCTTGTGTGGGGAGTGTTGATTACATTTGTTTACTCCATGTGTAACTCTGTGTTGTTTGTTCACACTGCTATGCTTTATCTTGGCCAGGTCGCAGGTCGCAGTTGCAAATGAGAACTTGTTCTCAACTAGCCTACCTGGTTAAATAAAGGTGAAATTAAAAAAATAAATAATAAAAAACATCAGGAGTTGCTTGACCTGAGATGTTTGGATCTTCTTGTTGAGGTGCAGCGTCCGCCTCTAGGTGGTGTTCAGCACCCTGCTGGGCGTCAGCTGGTGCTCTGTTTACCGGCTCTGTGCCAGGCTCCTCAACAGTGGGGAAATCCTCCCCTATTTCTCTGCTCTTCCTCAGGTGTCGCCTGTTCCTCCTGAAGTCTTGTCCCTGTTCGGTCTTCACCTCGTAGGACCTTTGCTCCACAGGTCTGACTACTGTGGCCCTCTGCAACCACTGTTTCTGTCCAGTGAGTGGCTGAACTCTCACCCTGTCATCTCGTTGCAGCTCTGTGAGATCCTTAGCAGAAGTGTCATAGTACTTTGGCTGTTTCTGCAGGGCCAGGTATGGGACAGCACCTGCTCTCTTTGCTTTTTTGCCATCCGTCTTTTGGCTGTTTTCACTGCCGAGTCCACTTTCCCATTACTTTGCGGGTATCCTGGGGACGATGTTTTGTGTGTAAAGTCTCAAGCCTTGCTGAAACTTCGGAACTCGTCGGAAGAGTACTGGGGACCATTGTCTGAGTAAAGGATGTTGGGTATCCCATAGCGTGCAAAGTGTGCCTTCAGTTTTCGAATGACCGTTTTCGACTGTATGTTCTCCAAATGGTCCACTTCCCAGAAGTTGGAGAGATAATCAACTGTGACCATGTAGTCTCTGTCGTTGAACTAGAACAGGTCGGTCCCTATTTTTTCCCAGGGACGCTTTGGTGCTTCGTGTGGCCTTAATGTTTTTTTCTGCTACTTCATACCCCATGCAGTGCAGGTGCTACATTGTGCCATGTTTGTTCTCAGCTGTGCATTCATGCCTGGCCTCGTAGACACTCACAAGCTCTTACCTCTGTTCCTATGTGTGAGGAATGGATTCTCTGCATTATCCACCTCTACGCAGACGACACCATTCTATATACTTTTGGCCCGTCATTGGACACTGTGCTATCTAACCTCCAAACGAGCTTCAATGCCATACAGCACTCCTTCCGTGGCCTCCAACTGCTCTTAAACGCGAGTAAAACCAAATGCATGCTTTTCAACCGATCGCTGCCTGCACCCGCATGCCCGACTAGCATCACCACCCTGGATGGTTCCGACCTTGAATATGTGGACACCTATAAGTACCTAGGTGTCTGGCTAGACTGCAAACTCTCCTTCCAGACTCACATCAAACATCTCCAACGAAAATCAAATCAAGTGTCGGCTTTCCGCAACAAAGCCTCCTTCACTCATGCCGCCAAGCTTACCCTAGTAAAACTGACTATCCTACCGATCCTCGACTTCGGCGATGTCATCTACAAAATGGCTTCCAACACTCTACTCAGCAAACTGGATGCAGTCTATCACAGTGCCATCCGTTTTGTCACTAAAGCACCTTATACCACCCACCATTGCGACTTGTATGCTCTAGTCGGCTGGCCCTCACTACATATTCGTCGCCAGACCCACTGGCTCCAGGTCATCTACAAGTCCATGCTAGGTAAAGCTCCGCCTTATCTCAGTTCACTGGTCACGATGGCAACACCCATCCGTAGCACGCGCTCCAGCAGGTGTATCTCACTGATCATCCCTAAAGCCAACACCTCATTTGGCCGCCTTTCATTCCAGTACTCTGCTGCCTGTGACTGGAACGAACTGCAAAAATCTCTGAAGTTGGAGACTTTTATCTCCCTCACCAACTTCAAACATCAGCTATCCGAGCAGCTAACCGATCGCTGCAGCTGTACATAGTCTATTGGTAAATAGCCCACCCATTTTCACCTACCTCATCCCCCTACTGTTTTTATACTGTTTTTTATTTATTTACTTTTCTGCTCTTTTGCACACCAATATCTCTACCTGTACATGACCATCTGATCATTTATCACTCCAGTGTTAATCTGCAAAATTGTATTATTTGCCTACCTCCTCATGCCTTTTGCACACATTGTATATAGACTGCCCATTTTTTTCCTACTGTGTTATTGACTTGTTAATTGTTTACTCCATGTGTAACTCTGTGTTGTCTGTTCACACTGCTATGCTTTATTTTGGCCAGGTCGCAGTTGCAAATGAGAACTTGTTCTCAACTAGCCTACCTGGTTAAATAAAGGTGAAATAAATAAATAAATCTCTGACCTGAGGGCAGTAGGCACAACGACTGAAGATAACTCCATTTTGCACACTCGGCTCATATCTGTTGTGAAAATACATGGCTACTTCCAAGGGTACATGTCCTTTCACTTCAGGCCACCCATGCAGGATCACATGTTTCCGTGTCTGGAGCTCCCGGTCCAGCTCAGTGGCTCTCTGGATGTGCTTTAGTCTCTCGCTTAACACAGGGAGGTAGTGTATCATATTGATTGATTCTACTTGGACCTCCACAGGGCCTCTGTTGTCTTGTTCTGTGAGGTACTCCCTGCTCAGGGTGTCGGCCAGCACCACATGTTTTCCTGGAACGTATCGGAGACTAACCTCGTAGTTTTGGAGTCTCATGAGCATGCGTTGTAGTCTTTTTGGTGCGCTGAGGAGTGGCTTTGTCATGATGCTCTCTAGAGGTCTTGTGATCCGACTGCACGTCGACAGTTTTTCCATATGTGAATTGGTGGAACCTCTCCATGCCAAACACCACTGTAAGCAGCTCCTTCTCTATCTGTGCATACCCTTTTTCAGTCTCTGTCAGGGCTCTGCTGGCGTATGCTATTGGTTGTCCTCCCTGCATCAAGGCTGCTCCTAACCCACTCTCTGAAGCATCACACTGTAGTACAAGCTGCTCTGTTGGGTTGTAGTATTTCAACACAAGGGCCTGTGCAATGGTATCCCTGATTTCATTGAAAGCCTGCTCATGTCTCTCTGACCACTCCCACAGTGAGTCCTTGTGTATTAGATGTCACAGTGGTTCGCAGAGCTCCGTGGCGTGCCTACAGAACTTGGCTAGGTAGTTTACCATGGCCAGGAAGCGCTGCACCCCCTGTACATCTGTAGGCCTAGGCATCTGTTAGATGGCTGCCACTTTTCCTGGATCCACTTTCAACCCCTCCGATGTTAGCAGGTGGCCAGTGTAGGGCACTTCTTTCAGCCTGAGCTGCAGCTTCTCCGGATTCAGCTTGATATTGAGCTTCCTGCCTCTGTCCAGGAGCATTTTCAGGTTTTTGTCATGGTCCAGAGTCGCCACTTCATCGTTGTCTCCTTCTCCCAAAATCAGTTTTACGAGGTCAGAGCAGCTCATAGATTACTGCACCTGTACATAGCCCATGTATAATTTAGCCCAAACAACTACCTCTCCCTCTACTGTATTTATTTATTTATTTTGCTCCTTTGCACCCCATTATTTCTACTTTGCACATTCTTCCACTGCAAATCTACCGTTCCAGTGTTTTACTTTCTATATTGTATTTACTTCACCACCATGGCCTTTTTTTTGCCTTTACCTCCCTTATCTCACCTCATTTGCTGACATTGTATATTGACTTATTTTTCTATTGTATTATTTACTGTATGTTTGTTTTACTCCATGTGTATCTCTGTGTCGTTGTATGTGTCGAACTGCTTTGCTTTATCTTGGCCAGGTCGCAATTGTAAATGAGAACTTGTTCTCAACTTTCCTACCTGGTTAAATAAAGGTGAAATAAAAAATAAATAAATTACATGGGCTTGATCCTACCCATCTTTCCGATTTGGTCCTGCCGTACATACCTACACGTACACTACGGTCACAAGATGCAGGCCTCCTTACTGTCCCTAGAATTTCTAAGCAAACAGCTGGAGGCAAGGCTTTCTCCTATAAAGCTGCATTAATATGGAATGGTCTGCCTATCCATGTGAGAGACGTAGACTCGGTCTCCCCCTTTAAGTCTTTATTGGGATAAGGTACAGGTGCAGTAATCTGTGAGCTGCTCTGACAGCTGGTGCTTAAAGCTAGTGAGGGAGACAAGTGTTTCCAGTTTCAGAGATTTTTGTAGTTCGTTCCAGTCATTGGAAGAGAACTGAGAGGAGAGGCGGCTAAAGGAGGAATTGGTTTTGGGGGTGACCAGAGAGATATACCTGCTGGAGCGCGTGCTACAGGTGGGTGCTGCTATGGTGACCAGTAAGCTGAGATAAGGTGGGACTTTACCTATCCTGCCTGTTTGGCCCTGTCCCTGTTTGGCCCTATCGTCAAACAAGGCCACAGTGTCTCCCGACCCCTCCTGTCTCAGCCTCCAGTATTTATGCTGCAGTAGTTTATGTGTCGGGGTGCTAGGGTCAGTCTGTTATATCTGGAGTGTTTCTCCTGTTTTATTCGGTGTGCTGTGTGAATTTATGTATGCTCTCTCTAATTCTCTCTTTTTCTATTTCTTTCTCTCTCTCGGAGGACCTGAGCCCTAGGACCATGCCTCAGGATTACCTGGCCTGATGACTCCTCGCTGTCCCCAGTCCACCTGGTCGTGCTGCTGCGACAGTTTCAACTGTTCTGCCTGCGGCTAGGAAACCCTGACCTGTCCCAGACCGGCTGTTTTCAACTCTAGAGACAGCAGGAGCGGAATGATCGGCTATGAAAAGCCATCTGACATTTACTCCTGAGGTGCTGACCTGTTGCACCCTCGACAAACACTGTGATAATTATTATTTGACCCTGCTGGTCATCTATGAACATTTGAACATCTTGGCCATGTTCTGTTATAATCTCCACCTGGCACAGCCAGAAGAGGACTGGCCACCCCTCATAGCCTGGTTCCTCTCTAGGTTTCTTCCTAGGTTCTGGCCTTTCTAGGGAGTTTTTCCTAACCACCATGTTTCTCCACCTGCATTGCTTGCTGTTTGGGATTTTAGGCTGGGTTTCTGTACAGCACTTTGTGACATCAGCTGATGTAAGAAGGGCTTTATAATACATTTGATTGATTGATAGATGGAACGGCTTTCCCAAAAACCTTCTCAATTCAATTTGAAAGGGGTACACTAACAACAAGGTGGACACTAACAACAATCCTTTGGAAAAAAATGAAAGAACTGATCAGACGCAAATGACGGTATTTTTCCTGCAAGCATCCTAGCTAGCTAGCTAACTTTAGTTTATCTACTGAAACAAATATTGTGTATTGCTGGCTAACATAGCTACTACTGTGTTACAGTGGGGGGTCTAATTATGTAGCTAGTTAGGTAGGTAAACATATCTATGACTGAAAATATTAGAGTTTCTACAAATCGGAGCCCTTTTGTATCTTTGATTGTAAAACCTCTCTTTTAAATTGTAGATATGGCTAGCTACTAAACAGCAAGCTACAACATTACAACCAGCCACCTAAAATGAGGTTTAACAGCAAACGTCAGCACATGACTGGAGTTGGCTAGCTATTTAGCCTGGCACCTGCTAACATGTTATGCGCCACACTTCACAATTTTAACTTGTTAGCAAACATGTGTAACATCAGCAACTGTAAATAATTTTACTAGCTAGCTATGTAACATAATTGATGAGGGTTGACATTGGTTATGATTATGACCATGGATGCATTTTAATTTCACAGAATTATAGGCATGATGCAAGATAGGATTCCAAAAGATGTAAATAAGAAGTATTGCATATCCAGCAAACTACCTAAGTTTACTAGCAAACAGTGAGGAAAAACAACTACACAACCATTTCCTGTTGTACATCTCTAAAACTACGAGAAAACAATATTTGCCTAAGCATGCCTGATAGACATGGCTGTAGGTAGATACTGTCTGCCTGCCTACCTACCTACCTTGGCAAATTTGTATGGTCTGGTCACTGCAAAGGTTGAGCGTTCCGCAATATTTCATTATATTAGTCTAGATATTGGTTTAAATGTAATCTCTGTTCCTGTGCACATGTATGCACGTTCAACTAGTCTACCCTAATGTTGATGTTATGCTGGCACGGTTCAACTGTTGTTCAAACTGTACAATAGAGTATTTGTTTTTGTCTTATTGTTACGTACGTCGTTGAATGAGCGAGACCAAAGCGCAGCGTGGAAAGTGTTCTTCGTACCTTATTAAATGAACACCAAAAAACAGCAAAATATAAAAGGAACGTAAAGCTCTGTAGCGCTAAACAGCAACTATACAAAGACAAGATCCCGCAAACTTGGGTGGAAAACAGGCTGCCTAAGTGTGATTCCCAATCAGAGACAACGATAGACAGCTGCCTCTGATTGGGAACCCTAGCCTACCAACAAAGAAATAGAAAACTAGAATGCCCACCCAAATCACACCCTGACCTTACCAAATAGAGAAATAAAAAGGCTCTCTAAGGTCAGGGCATGACACTTATAGACGATACCGTGTGGTGCCTGGGCTTCTTCCTGGAGTGGATTCTAGATACAAAAACAGAATTCCTTTGCCTGTGTGTGTAACTGTAGCATTACTGTATCCAGTGAGCTGTTTCCTTCGGGGGGATTAGACATTCTGGATTTCAAGCTAATGACTCATGAGGAGCTGAATGGCAGTTTGATCATGACAACTGTCCTCCCACAGCTTTACAAGTATTCCCTGAACTTACTGTATGTTTCTTTGGAATTGCAATTTCTCTCCATCTGCTGTTCCCCAATTCTCTTAGCTCCAGATTGTTGCACCAGATCATGTGATTTAACCAAATAATTTTGGTATCCATTACTGGGTGTTATAGGATAGGTACTGTTTGGTGTAGCACAGAGAATTTTCAACCAACCTTAGCGATGCCGTCTTCGTCCTTGATTCAGGGAAACAGGAGTCTCACAATGTCCGTGTCCAGGTGCAATATTTGCGCCGCCATCATGTCTTTTAAGTCTTCTCACTCTTTGATCGAGACAGGTCTCTGTCATCATGACATGCAGAATTTTGGGGTGGACACTCCCCTTCCCCTTGTGCAAAGCTAGGGGTTGGAATCTCATGTTGGTGGAATCAGATTCTGTACCACCTACAACAAAATACAGAACAATACACAATTTAACCACCCCATTAATATTATTGATCTCTATTAGACTGGCTAGCTAAGCATACCTAACATGGACATTTCAATATTGTCAGCTTGCTGTTAGCTAACTAGCGTCACTAAATTGGCAACAAGATTGCTAGACAGCTGAGACAGTCTGAGAACTAACCATATACATGTTTTGAATAGTTCTCTAATTACTGCATCAAAGTGAAGATTGATAAGCTCAAGTTGCAGGTCAGTGGGAGCGTTATCCACTTTTAAGTTCAAAGGAGAGGAAACCAATAGCATGTAATTTTCCAACAATTAGAAAACTCACCGTTCAAAGCACGCAGTATACTTCTCCCGGTGGTCATCTGATAGGGAGCAGACTAGTAGTGGCTTCTACTTCACGGGTCAGGAGGAGTAATTTTCCTTTGAAGGCTTTGACAAGGCTGTTCATGTGATGTGCAAACAGGCCCTTCCCTTGTAGTTTGGAATTCAGTTAATTCATGAGGGCCATGATGTCCACGGTGAATAAATACATATTTCGATGTCCACTCTTGCTGGAACACCGTGCATTCATTGTCTACTTTCCTTTTCTTTGAAAAACTCATTTAAAAAAACATATTCTAGCTTGCTACTACTTGTAATTGTGACATGTGTGTGTGTGTCAGTCTGTCAATCACTGTCTCATCTTGTGCAGTTGTCATTTATACATGCCTTCAAAATAAATGTCCCACAAGCGGTGGGAGTGTAATGCCTCCTCTGACGAGGAGTATGACAGATTGGACCAATGTGCCGCGTGGTAAGTGTTCGTCATGTTTAGTGAAAAGACACTGTACACGAAAATACAAAATAACAAAGTGAAAGACAGAAATGACACAGAAAACAAAATCACCCACAACTCAAGTGGGAAAAACAGGCTGTCTAAGTATGGTTCTGTTAGAGGAAATTATAGTTTAGATGATTAATTATGTATACATTATTGATTAGAACCATTTATTCTAATACTATTATGTTATGGTATGAAAAGTAAAAGTTATTGGTTAAGCTGTTACTGAAAATGTAAGCAGAATGAATTAATTGTCTGGGCCTCTTGGGAAGTTAACGGAGGAGCGAGGCTATGGCTTGTCCGACAGATAAGAAATGTCTGGGAGATGTTCCAGGCCTGATGAACAATGGGCTCTTGTGAGAATCGGAGAGAGGGGGATAAACTGATGATGTCATGTTCAGTTTATAACCTGTGGAAAAATGTGTATGCTTCAGTACTCTCTAGAATTAAACGCTCTTTACCTGGCTTTTAAGACTGGTCTCGATCTACTTCATGCATAATTAATGAACTTACAATTCATTAATGAATTAGAAATGAGTGCGAATTGGTTTTGGCAATTCAAGCATAAAGGAATTTATAATTCCTCTATCAGGTTCTCAATCAGAGACAACGAACGACACCTGCCTCTGATTGAGAACCATACCAGGCCAAACACATAAATACTACATAGAAAAAAGAACAGACCCCAACTCACGCCCTGACCAAACTAACACAAAGACATAAAGGAACGTGACAGTGAGTTAAATAATAATGATTTATTTTTTTGTCCCTTTTTTCTCCCCAATTTCATGGTATCCAATTGTTTTAGTAGCTACTATCTTGTCTCATCGCTACAACTCCCGTAAGGGCTCAGGAGAGACGAAGGTTGAAAGTCATGAGTCCTCCAATACACAACCCAACCAAGCCGCACTGCTTCTTAACACAGCGTGCATCCAACCCGGAAGCCAGCCGCACCAATGTGTCGGAGGAAACACCTCCGACACGAGGACATCCCTACCGGCCAAACCCTCCCTAACCCGGACGATGCTGGGCCAATTGTGCATCGCCCCACGGACCTCCCGGTTGCGGCTGGTTACGACAGAGCCTGGGTGCAAACCCAGAGAGAGTCTCTGGTGGCACAGCTGGAGCTGCAGTACAGCACCCTTAACCACTGTGCCACCCGTGAGGCCGGAGTTAAATAATTACACAAAGATGAGTATTCATTGGGCTTTTAATTTGAATAACAAATACGCATTTCAAAACTGTACTATCGCAAATTCTTTATGTAATCTGAGCATGATTCCGCGGCCTGGCCTTTGCTTAGGCCTGAGTTTGAAACAATTCCCTAGCGGACTTACACAATACGGACTTGCACAACTTGTTACAAAAGACATGGAGAGGGTGAGAGAGAGACAGAGACAAAATACTTTGGTACATTTAGAAACTACTCTTACAGTAATCATATACTTCGCACACAAACCGCCACCCGTTTGGAGTAAGAAATCATGAATGTATTTACGTGTAAATTTCAGTGTTCTTTGTGCATTTCTGTCAGAACCAGTCCTTCTTGGAAAGGGTGTTTAGCCTTTTTGCGGCACGCTTGTAAGGCTCCGATTGTCCTAAAGGGGCCCCCACCCGTCTCCTACTGTTGCTCTCCTCGGCCGTCGCCCGGCGACTGGTCGTGTAGTCCTTCACAGAACTACAGAGCTCACTACTTCCACTCGCTCTGGAAGATGATTCTTTGAAGATATGCTAGCCAGCCATGTCGATGGTTCTCAGTGGGGTGATGAGAGTAGCGTACTACTGTGATTTGAGAAGAGTAGTAGAAGGGTCCCACTTAAATTCGCTTTTGTAGATACTTTACTTAGGACAGCTAATCAGCCATACCAGTGATTGTCCGGGAGGTGACTATCGTCTTTACCTCGTGTTGAGATTTCAGAGTTCAAACCACTTTTGAACGTGAGCTGCAGCTCGATGCCTTTCTGGTCTGATATGTTCATTCTTAACCCATCATATTATGCAGTTTGATCAAAA
This sequence comes from Oncorhynchus gorbuscha, assembly GCF_021184085.1. Classification (NCBI taxonomy): domain Eukaryota; kingdom Metazoa; phylum Chordata; class Actinopteri; order Salmoniformes; family Salmonidae; genus Oncorhynchus; species Oncorhynchus gorbuscha. The sequence continues at coordinate 13,428,261 of NC_060198.1, forward strand.
GGGGCGGTTCCACCAGGCTGACACGCTCTCTGACCTCACTCAGGGGGCGGTGACTACTTTCTTGTACAAAGTTATAGAAACAATTTCCTCCTATAGTTTCTAAGATCACATCCCTCTCTTAACAAAAACACTTTCATAATTTTCCATACAACGATTCGAATGGACACGTCACACATATAGTGTGGATACTTTTCAAGTCACAATATTTCCTTCATAAAAAATGCCATGACATCACAAAATAACAACCAAACAACATTAGTGGTCTTTGGGTCGCCTCTAACCATTCCCCGCGTTCTATCTTAGAAATAGCATGGGCAACGTACACAATGGGCGTTAATACGATTCTAATGGAGTTCTCTTATCTCCTCAAAAGTATCTCTGGCTCTGCTCAACGGACTAAGAGACATGAGAGTGCTTCTAGCTATTTTTGGTGACTCCAAACTCCGACAATATCCAAGGAACATTATACATTTGTTTTAAATAATCTGTCATCTTATATTTGATGAGGTTTAAGCACTAAACACCATGTTATGAGCTTAGTCAGATAAGACTGCATTGTGCAGCAGAGCACAAGCAAATGGCTCAGCTTCAGTGGCGATTTTAGCATGTACATCTTGGTGGGGTAAACCCAACACAACACTAAACAATACATTCATTCATTGCACTATAATGGTGACAAACTGTTAGGGCATACATAAAGCTGTCCCAACAACTTACCACTGCTACACCTGGAAATCAAAGGAGCCTTGTCTGGCAGCCAAACAGTTCCTTTGGCCTCATTTACTGCCGTTTAAAAAAAAACATAGCAGATATGGTTGACTTGCTTAAACAAATGTGGTTTCTACTGACAATCGAGATGTACAAACTATGGCATAAGGCAGTGGTCGCTAACCGGTCGATCCAGATCTACTGGTTGATATTCAGGGCATTCCTAGTCGATCACCAAATATTTCTGTAGAAAAGCCAACTTAACAATAAAGGCTTGCGCTCCTTTTTTAAAATTGTGTGTCATGCAGGTGAAAGAGGACCCAAACGCGACTTAACAGAAACAGAGTTTATTAAAGTCCAAAACGGAATAACAGAAATCCTCTAGATTTGTAGAGGGGAAAACAACTGGAGAAGCGAGGAGGAAGGGAGTTGGCTCGGGACCGACTGAAGACCGTGCGCAGATCATGATATTCCTCCGGCACTCCTGTCAAATCGCCAGGTTCCTCCTGAGAAGTAGGAACAGAAGAAACGGGAGGGATGGCAGACATTAAACACTTCACATGACAAGAAACGTTCCAGGATAGGATAGAATTACTAGACCAATTAATAGAAGGATTATGACATACTAGCCAGGGATGACCCAAAACAACAGGTGTAAACGGTGAACGGAAAATCAAAAAAAGAAATAGTCTCACTGTGGTTACCAGATACTGTGAGAGTTAAAGGTAGTGTCTCAAATTTGATACTGGGAAGATGACTACCATCTAAGGCAAACATGGGCGTAGGCCTGTCTAACGGTCTGAAAGGAATGTTATGTTTCCGAACCCATGCTTCGTCCATGAAACAACCCTCAGCCCCAGAGTCAATCAAAGCACTGCATGTAGCACCCGAACCGGTCCAGCGTAGATGGACCGACATAGTAGTACAAGATCTAGATGAAGGGACCTGAGTAGTAGCGCTCACCAGTAGCCCTCCGCTTACTGATGGACTCTGGCCTCTTACTGGACATGAATTAACAAAATGTCCAGCAACTCCGCAATAGAGGCACAGGCGGTTGGTGATCCTCCGTTCCCTCTCCTTATTCGAGATGCGAATCCCTCCCAGCTGCATGGGCTCAGTCTCAAAGCCAGAGGAGGGAGATGGTTGCGATGCGGAGCAGGGAAACACCGTTGATGCGAGCTCTCTTCCACGAGCCCGGTGACGAAGATCTACCCGTCGTTCTATGCGGATGGCGAGAGCAATCAAAGAATCCACATCTGATGGAACCTCCCGGGAGAGAATCTCATCCTTAACCACTGCGTGGAGTCCCTCCAGAAAACGAGCGAGCAGCGCCGGCTCGTTCCACTCACTAGAGGCAGCAAGAGTGCGAAACTCAATGGAATAATCCGTTATGGACCGTTCACCTTGGCATAAGGAAGCCAGGGCCCTAGAAGCCTCCCCACCAAAAACTGAACGGTCAAAAACCCGAATCATCTCCTCTTTAAAGTTCTGGAATCTGTTAGAGCAATCAGCCCTTGCCTCCCAGATAGCTGTGCCCCATTCTCGAGCCCGGCCAGTAAGGAGTGAAATGACGTAAGCAACCCGAGCTCTCTCTCTAGAGTATGTGTGGGGTTGGAGAGAGAACACAATCTCACACTGCGTGAGAAAGGAGCGGCACTCAGTGGGCTGCCCGGAGTAGCAAGGTGGGTTATTAACCCTGGGTTCTGGAGGCTCGGCAGGCCAGGGAGTAACAGGTGGCACGAGACGTAGACTCTGGAACTGTCCAGAGAGGTCGGAAACCTGAGCGGCCAGGTTCTCCACGGCATGGCGAGCAGCAGACAATTCCTGCTCGTGTCTGCCGAGCATGGCTCCTGGATCTCGACGGCAGTGTAACGAGCGTCTGAAGTCGCTGGGTCCATTCCTTGGTCGGTTCCTTCTGTCATGCAGGTGAAAGAGGACCCAAACGCGACTTAACAGAAACAGAGTTTATTAAAGTCCAAAACGGAATAACAGAAATCCTCTAGATTTGTAGAGGGAAAACAACTGGAGAAGCGGCCACAGACTGCAGGTCGCTTCGGGTAGGCGCAGGCCGTAGTCGACTGAGACACCTGCTCACACGCAGCATCTGATGAAGGCACAAAACACGACAGGACAGGGTGATACACAATCACGGCAAAAACACGACAGGACAGGGCGAAACGCAATCACAGCATGGTGAATACAATACAAGGAACCGACGGAACAGGAACGGATCACAAAGGAATAAATAGGGACTCTAATCAGGGGAAAGGATCGGGAACAGGTGTGGGAAGACTAAATGATGATTAGGGGAATAGGAACAGCTGGGAGCAGGAACGGAACGACAGAGAGAAGAGAGAGCGAGAGAGTGAGAGAGGGAGGGGGAGAGAGAGGGATAGAACCAAACAAGACCAGCAGAGGGAAACGAATAGCATGGGGAGCACAGGGACAAGACATGACAATAAATGACAAACATGACATTGTGTTGAGCTGTTGCCGGTAGGCGCACTTGATTCAAAAGTCCTGCGCACCGGATAAGCAAAGTGTTTACATGAGACAAACAGCAGCTCTTTGCTGTATTCGTTGACAGTCTCTCTGTGGTCATGGTTTTAAAAGTTATTAAATCTTACGTCGGCTAGCAGCCTATTACACTTGGCTGTGGCCAGGGTCATGGAAGCTCTGTAGCCACGGTGATTTGAGCTATCCGATTGAGCAATGCAATAGGTAACTAAATCGGACAATATGTGAGTAAATATCGTGCACCTACTGCATTGCCCAATCGGATATGTCAATGCACCTGTTGATGCTCTGACCCTAGAGGAATGGGAGGTGGTGGAAGAGGTGTGCAGAGTCCTGGAACCCTTTGAGCCGGTCACTGTGGAGATCAGTGGAGAGGTACAGTAAGCAGTTATTACTACATCATGATTTAATCCAGTATTACATATGTATATGAGCAGTGGATGAGAATGTAGTATCAGTAGACAAAACATGAACTAATAAGTTACTGTTCAAAAATGATATGCAATGGTCTGCAGCGAATCACCAGAGAGAAGCAAAGGTAACCACAGGACATGTGACAGAGTTGATGGACACCCTATTTTCATCAATGGACTGAAAGTTCCACAGAATGGAATATAATCACGTGCTATTAGAAACCGCTGCACTTGACCCCAGGTTTAAGAGGTTATCCTTCAGTAATGCCAGAGCGATTGATGAGGCTCTTCAAAGAATAACCTCAGCAGCAGGGAGGGACAGCCCCAGCAGTCAGCTGGCTCAGGCACCAGGGCAACAGGAAGAAGAGGAATCCGACAGAGCAGAAGCACCAGCAGTAGTGCCACAAACATCTGCTGTTTGGATGCTGTTTGACGAGAGAGCAACTGGGGATGCAGCACGAAGGAATCCCTCAGCAGATGCCGTAATGGAGGTCCGATCATATTTGGAGGAGCCCCTCCTCCTCCGATCTGCAGATCCTCTGAGCTGGTGGAAGAACAAGGCCTCTGTCTACCCACGGCTTACTAAAGTCATGACAGGGAGACTCTGCATAGTGGCCACATCCATTCCCCCTGAGAGGGTCTTCTCAAAAATGGGACAAATAATTACAGAGAGAAGAAACCGCATCAGCCCCTCGAAAGTGAGGCAGCTTGCATTTCTGAATGCAAATCTCTCATTAAAGCAAAATATGTTCAGCATTGCTGTGTGCTGCTGGTTATAACATGGCAATAAGAGAGAAAAGAGGGACCAGTTTAATGTTTTAAGTGGGATGCTGCAGTTTTACACATTGTTATTTATTTTTCTTTGATATGGTGCAATATTCTATTGTGTTGTTCAGATTGTATTAGTTTTGAATTGTTACATTTATATGCACTTTGTTTATAATACATTAAAAAATGTATACTTTAAATGCACATCTGTAAACACAACCTTTGTTACATTTATTTCAATTTGTGGGATGCTGCAGTTTTCCAAATTGTTATTTATTTTTCTTTGATATGGTGCAATATTCTATTATGCTGTCAAACTATCGCAAACTGTTTGACTTGAAAAAATACAAAACTTATTTTTTTAAAGAGCCGTTTGGGAGCCAAAAGAGCCGACTCTTTTTGTTAATGAGCCGGCTCACTGAAAAAGAGCCGGAATGCCCATCACTACTCATAAGTGCTAAACCAACTGATCTATTTTGTTATCAAAGCTCGAGTTTTGAAATATAATATGGTCTGATTAACAATATTGACAGCCCAATCATAGAGCCAATATGCTGTGGTAATGTATTAGGACTACAGCCCAAACCTCATTCCTACAAAACTGTATGTGAGGTTTAATGTAACAAAAAATACCACTCATCTCTGCCTTGTCCGCAAGCGTCTCGGCCACTCATCTCTGCCTTGTCCGCAAGCGTCTCGGCCACTCATCTCTGCCTTGTCCGCAAGCGTCTCGGCCACTCATCTCTGCCTTGTCCGCAAGCGTCTCGGCCACTCATCTCTGCCTTGTCCGCAAGCGTCTCGGCCACTCATCTCTGCCTTGTCCGCAAGCGTCTCGGCCACTCATCTCTGCCTTGTCCGCAAGCGTCTCGGCCACTCATCTCTGCCTTGTCCGCAAGCGTCTCGGCCACTCATCTCTGCCTTGTCCGCAAGCGTCTCGGCCACTCATCTCTGCCTTGTCCGCAAGCGTCTCGGCCACTCATCTCTGCCTTGTCCGCAAGCGTCTCGGCCACTCATCTCTGCCTTGTCCGCAAGCGTCTCGGCCACTCATCTCTGCCTTGACAAAAATGTAAGTATTCTCCTCAAACCACAAGGAGCGTATTATCACCCAGTTTCCAGTCAATTCGCTAATGTTTCATGCTGCTGACATGCAGCACTGTTAAATTATGGAGTAATAGCCTGTAGTTTTTTGGGGCTTGTTGTATTAATACTTTCACCCCGAGTCTGTCATAAACCCTTAAAATAGAAGACTATCAAACCGCAACTGACTCAACATTCCACACAAAGCAATGTTGTTTACTCTCAGGTATGGCCGGGTATTGATGCCCCAAAAAACTACAGTGGAGCTTGTATTGGCATAGTGTGGGCAGTATGAGGGGGGAAGAGGCTGAGATCCAGTATAAGGGAGAAGTGGATACAGGAAATTAGTTTAAAGAGTATACTAAGTAAAACGTCATTATATACAGTCTACATTTTTTGTTGTCTTTTTTAAAGAGAAACTGGGCTCCACTCCAGTACAGTAGGTGGCGGTAATGCACCATAACGTTGGATGCCAACTGCGGATAAACTCCACCGAAGAAGAATCCACAGACAGCTTCTCAGATCTTGGACAAGTCAGGGGACGTACGTAGAATACGTTTGTCAGCTGTCAGTGCACTTTACAGCCTGGTAAGTTTGATTCCGTTGGCTACTTTACTTAAAATATCTTACATGTTCAGGAACATAAAAAAATAGAAAAAATCATGAAGGCCTAATAGACATACAGCTGGCCACTTCACTCAAGCAAATAATGTAATAACACAACATCTAATTTCTCTATCCAAAAGGGGAAACGGTAAGGTTAGAATCCAAATAAAGTAGATAATGACTTCGCGCAACGATAGTATCTTCAAAACCTAAATATTTAATATATATGCACCACGGAAGCAAAGACTGTAAATAAGTTTCGTTTCGCCAGAGTGACGCACTGAAACTAGAATACCATTCTAATAGCGACAGGATTTTCTTTCAAAATAAGAGTCTCCCTGCAAGGATAAGGAATGCTTTGCGACTATCCTTTTGTTTAACACTAGTTACGTACAACTGTTTCTCAAAGCATTGCAACCACCTTGGAAAAATCACCAATTTTTTAAAAATCATTCATTATTTATACCAGCATTTAATTTGAAAGTTTACACATGCTGTTATGTTAATACAGAGTGTTGCTGGCCTTTTACTCCACATTGGCCACAATGCAACAAAAACATTTTAAATATTTTTTTATTTTATTTAACCGTTATTTAACTAGGCAAGTCATTTACAACGACGGCCTACCCTATACACACTGAATTACATACTGGTTTAATAGAGAAAAAACAACTATTATTTGTGCCGGTGTTCCCCAAGTTTTCACAATCATTGTAAAGCCCTAGTTATGTTTTTGCAACCTGTGTGAAATGGCTAGGTAGTTAGTCGTGCTTGCTTGTGGTGTTTCAATCAGTGACGTCGTGCCCTCAGACCTTGAAGTAGTTATTTCCCTTGGAAGTAGTTATTTCCCTTGGAAGTAGTTATTTTCCTTGGAAGTAGTTATTTCCCTTGCTCCGCAAGGGCCACAGCTTTTCTGGAGCGATTGGAAAGGGGCCGAAGCAATACACTGACAGTAATTTCTGAAGATTATTTATTTAATGTGATTTGTGATTAATTTAAGGAATTAAACATCTGTCCAAGATTTTAAGGTCAACCCTGTTACGTTAACTGAACTCGCATTTTAATATTGTGAAGCTATTTCTGTAAAACATCTAATAGTCAAATCAGTGTAAAAGCAGGTGAGCTGGTTCTACTCTTTTTGCCCATTTTCTGGTGTTCTGTGTTGGAAAACTGAGCGGGTTGAGAATAACACATCAACCCTGCTACTTTATTTATGGTCAACCCTGCTACTTTATTTATGGTCAACCCTGCTACTTTATTTATGGTCAACCCTGCTACTTTATTTATGGTCAACCCTGCTACTTTATTTATGGTCAACCCTGCTACTTTATTTATGGTCAACCCTGCTACTTTATTTATTTGTCACCCCCCAAAAATATTTAAGGGATTGGGATTTTGAAATGTTTTATTAAGTTTACCATGTGCGTTTTGACATTCAGCTAAATAAACTTTTTTTCCCAAAAAGTTGCACTACTCCAAAGGCACCTAATTGGTGGAGCTACCCCAATATTGTGAACATACCAATAGCTATACCAAGTGGTCTTCATTTTTTTTACACTTCAATTTTTTGTTGTTGTATATAAACACCATGTAAATGGCAATTGATTACAAGGTAATATCTTTAGAATGAGTTATCAACATTGCAATGTTTTGAAATGTGAGCTTTTATTTTGAAGGTTTCCATACAACGGTGACGTCATCATTTCTGCTGTTGGCAGAATAGTAGTTTAAACAGAACACTCACAGACAACACAGCAGCAGACAGTTGTAGTTCCATCATGGCGGAGGATATGTTTTCCCTCATGAGTCTCGAAGACGAACTGAGCTGTAGCATCTGCCTCTGTGCTTTCGACTGTCCGGTGACAATTCCATGTGGACACAACTTTTGCCAAGAGTGTCTCCTAGAAACATGGAAAGACAACTACAGCTGTCCACAATGCCGGACCCACTTCACCACCAAACCAGAGCTGAAGAAGAACACCGTTCTCAGCACTGTTGTGGAAACGTTCAAAATGAAGTCGAAAAAAAGCGACCTCCCCAGTGAGGTGGGCGACTTAATCATGTGGGATGCGGTCAAGATGGTGTCCAAAGAGGTGGCTATCTTGTGCGACACCTGTATGGAAGCCAAAGCATTCAAGACCTGCCTCACCTGTATGGCGTCGTTCTGCCTTGAGCACGTGAGGCCTCATCATGAGAACCCAGTGTTTGGCGCGCATCAGCTGAACGAGCCTCTGGGCGACCTGCGCGACCGTATCTGCACCGACCACCACAAGCTGATGGAGTTCTACTGTGTCCAACATGGCCGCTGTATCTGTGGTGTCTGTCTGCAGCAGGTGCATAAAGGCTGTACCTTCTCCAGCCCTGATGAACAACGGGCACTGCAAGAGGTAAGTTCACAATAGATGTTAATAAACCCCATCCACAGTCAGGCATACAGTAGTGTTGTGCCAGCCCATTGCCCCCATGTAGTGCATTACAACTGTCTAGATGACTGGACTTTTTTATAACGGGAAAGGGGATAGACCAGAGTCTGTCGTTTTAATGGGAGCAAATGAATCATAGTGGGCAGAGCCAAGCACGAGCTAGTGAGATCCTATTGGCTCATTCTGGCATTTATTTGCATATTTCCGTTATGGAACGCCTACTCTGAAGTGTATGTACAAGAACTCAATTCGCCCTTGCACTCCTAAACAATGTCATTTTAAGAGACTTTGGCAAAGGTTAGTCTACAAAACCCAGTTCACTGTTACAGATTCTAGTTTTGGAAACGGATAACTGAATGTTGGCCAAAATCCTTCGACCACTGCCGGCCCCTGTGCTTCCTCTCATCACAATATTTGGTAGTGAGTGGAAACTAACCAGATGTTTCACATTTATACATCTGGTGAAATACCTAGCATACTGTTCTGTTGGGATACCTAGTCAGTTGCGCAACAATGCGTTCAACCGAAATGTGTCTTCTGCATTTAGCCCAACCCCTCTGAATCGGAGAGGTGCAAGGGGCTGCCTTAATCGATGTCCATGCCATCAGCACCCGGGGAGCAGTTGTTAGGGGTTAACTGCCTTGCTCAAGGGCAGAACGGCAAATTTTTCCACCTTTCCGGCACGGGGATTCAAACCACCTTTTGGTTACTGGACCAAAGCTCTTAACCGCTAGGCTACAGGCGTAAGGTCACTGGTTCAAGCCTCAGTACTGACTGTTTACCCTATTTAGCTACAGAAGTGATGTCATTGATCAAATCACTAATCCTAAAAGAAAACAAAAGTTAACCCATCTTAAGGGTTAGAAATGTTTTATTTGGTTGAAGATGATATTCATTCATGTCTCATTCAGTCTGATTTGAGGGGCAAGTTGAGTCTGCTGGATGGAAAGATTGACAAGAACCAGACTGTCATCTCTCAGATGAATGACCAGCAGAGCAAGTTGAAGGTGAGCTACCATTTTTTTTTTAAACAAAGGACTCAAGAAAATATCTTTAACTATTGTATTCACTAGCAAGTAATCAATATACAAAGCAAGTTTGAAAGCTTTGAGCACGTGGAAAGACTAAATATCGAACACCCACACAGTAAGAGCTGTGTGATATGCTGTGCGAGAGAACAATTTGAGAACTCCACGTATACCGTGTGTCCGCTTCCTCCAGGACTCTGCAGCCAGCAGGAAGAGAGCTCTGGAGGACGAGTACCGCCAAATCCGGGAGCTGCTGGACCGTGACGAGCGTGAGGCTCTGAACACCGTGGACCGCGAGCAGGAGAGCGCTCAGACCAAACTCCAGAACCTCATAAAGAAGTTCAACCAGAACATTGCGAAGCTTAGTGTGGCAAAAGATGGCGTCGACAGCCTGCTCAGTCAGACTCAGACTGTGGCTTTCCTACAGGTGAGTCCAGGTGGCTTTGGTGAACTGCTCGCACTCAGGTGATGAGAAACCTTGCCTGAAAGCAGAAGACTTGCGTCAGCTCCCGGCCTTAGCTCAGTGGGCTAATAGTCTTGAAATTATAATATTGACTATAATATATCTGGTTGGTTTTTACCTTTTCCTTTGGGACAGGCCTCAGTTGACATGCCGGCAGCGGTGGCCTTTGACCCCCATACCCCGAAGGTCAACCTGGACTCTAGGGCCTTGGCAGCCTGGCATGCCTACTCTGCAGGCCTGAGGGAGCATCTCACACATGTACTGAAACAGCCTGTAGAGGCCAGACTGCAGATACTCAAACCAGGTGTGTGTGTGTGTATACAAGTGTATGAAACATGCTTATGGGCGCCATTTGTATGATGCCTTGTGATATTGAATTTAATTCCAGAACTTTGCATGGACATGTTCGACAATGGTGATTTTTTTACATTGGAGAGCAATAAGGGATAAAACAATGAGTCCAATCAAACAATAATTCACAATCCAACATCTCATCCCTCAAATTGGTTTCCAATCTGGTGTTGTGAGGCGTTTGCTTTCCAGATTCCAAGCATTATACTTAGAATACCTAAGTGAAATAGTCACCACTAGCCGGCCTCCGCCCAGTACCCTGCCCTGAACTTTAGTCAGTGTTACTAGACGGCTACCACCCAGTACTCAACCCTGCTGCCCTATTTACATAGTCATTGAATACTGGTCACTTTAATAATGTTTACTTACTGTTTTACCCACTTCATATGTATATACTGTAGTCAAGGCCTATCGTATTTAACTACGGCTTTAAATCCAATTTCTATTCATAATGTGTATACACACCATCATATACATAGTGTACAAACCATTAAGAACAATTTTTTCCATGAGACTGACCAGGTAAATCCAGATTAAAACTATGATCCCTTATTGATGCCATTTGTTAAATCCACTTCAAATCAGTGTAGATGGGGGGGGGGGGGGTACACTGGGATTTTGAAGCCTTGAGACAATTGAGGCGTGGATTGTGTATGTGTGCCATTCAGAGGGTGAATGGGCAAGAGAAAATATTTATGTGCCTTTGGTAGTAGGTTCCAGGCGCACAGATGTTAGTGTCAAGAACTGCAACGCTGCTGGGTTTTTCACACGCAGCAGTTTCCCATGTGTATCAAGAATGGTCCCCCACCCAAAGATTCAATGATTATGAAATCCCTGCTATTATCAAAAGTATCAACAATAGTAGATGTAGGCTACCGTTAATCATTGCCATTTCCCCATTAATCTAGAATCTTTGGTTATGGTAATTTCCATTTATTCAATGTACAGTGTATAGGTTGTTTGGAGAGCTCAAACTGTCTAATGTTTATCATAGAATGAAACCATCTATATTTCCTAATCTAATGTTTTGCTTATAGTTAATCTAGCATTTTACCAGAGAGAAAAGAGGCTACACATCAGAGCGCTGTCTGTTGATAGAAAGCCAGTTTGTGAATTCTCATCCGAGTGGAGAAGTGCAACTGAAGCAAAAACTAACCGCAACATTTAAACGAGGCTACAAAGAAAACGAATGGGACTGTAGCGACTGTGTTGACTTCAAAATCGGGTGTGTGAACTAGATTTCTATTAAAGCGGTGATCGACATGGTAATGGCTCTATAGTGTTGGAGAAAAGTTGAGAAAACGGACCCTCCATTACATCGTGACGTGTCATGCTGTAACGTACAGCACTCATAAAGCAACTATTTCTGTCTTACAATCGCTCTCCACCAGGTGTAGCACTTCTCTCATCCTTTTAAAAACAAGAAATGGACAGTGACGGGGGTAAGGGGGGAAACCTAGTCATTTTTTGCGTCATCATTGCATGCGATCATCATTCTCAAAGCCGCTGTTGACTTCTAAGATCACTTTAGCACCGCCCTAAAAACCCCATTCAAATTCGACACAAACGTTCAAATAGGTATGTAATGACACATTATAAACTCTTTATAGTGTTTTATTTACATTTTAGAGGCGATAAGGTGATAAGTTGGACAGATCGAGTGGAAAAAAAGCAATTTTCCCACACAACATCTCTCCTTCTCACTATCACGCATTAGTTTCACTTCCCCACCCGCCATTTTTAAAAAGACCTGACGGGGCTCATTACCTTCTTGAATCATGCAGAAACGGGCAGCGTGGAGGTCATGTAATTGATTCTGTTGGAAAGTGGAGAAATTGTGCTTTACAATGGTATTGACATTACAGTTGATCTGGAAGTATTACGTTTTTAGGGTGCTAAAATAAGGCCAATTGTACGGACCAAGGCGACGTACGAGTTTGTTACAACTAGATCATGACAAATCACATGCTTATCAAGCACAAAGAAACGTTCTCGGGCGCTGGACAAGCATCAGCAGACATCTCGCATTTTGTCTTTTGCCACTGCAAAGCACAGCTGTGACGCCACCAGAGCCGAGCATGTAAAAGCGTCTGCTTGCTTCCCAGGCGAAACAGTTCGGTGCATATTATTGAGTTTGTGCATATTATTGTGACATTTTTGTTAGTTTTGGACTTTGTTGAGATTTTTTTCCGGCTGTTCGGGTACACAAAAAATGTTCTGGAGGCAAGCTGAAGTTCGGAGCTGAAGTCACGCCCCTTCAGTGATTGGTCAACAGTAGGGATTCTTCAATAAAGTCTGTCATTCAAGGAGACACGACACTTTCATGCACATTTTTTCGTTGTAAAAAAAAACTGCACAGAACATCTTAGTTAGATGTAAAACTGCTTGACTAAGATTGTCGGCAAAAACTCATGTCATTAATTTTGACGGTATTTTAGATGAATTCGGACTATTTTGAGGAAGTGTCTACTGGCTACAGCGTCTCAAAATGGACAAACAGTAATATTGCCGCTTTTTTTCCCTCTCATTTATCAAGCACACTCGTTCGTTTAGGACAGCCAAGGTTGGCTAGGCGCAAGCCGAACTAACTGACGCCTTAACACAGCTCATTATGGTTTCAATGAATGGCAATCGAGCAATTAGAACTTATCTGTAATGGTTATGATAAGTTATGCATGGTTGCGTGCCGTTGGCATAGACAAATGCACACATTTTCCAGTGTGTTCCATTTATTAATTTTTTTTCATTAGAGCACTCAAATGATTGCGAGTACTAGAACAGTAAAATGTCACATGCCCATCCCTATTGTAGAGTCCATGCCCCGACGAATTGAGGCTGTTCTGAGGGCAAAGGGTGGGTGCCACTCAATATTAGGAAGGTGTCCTTAATGTTTTATACACTCAGTGTATACATTTATTTTCCGCACTTTGACATTGCTTGTTCTAAAATTTCTTAATTCATTTTGTTTTTGGGAGAGAGATTTGGGTGTATTGTTATTACTGCACTGTTGGAGCTAGGAACATAAGCCTTTCGCTACACCCGCAATAACACCTGCTAAATATGTGTACATTACCAATAAAATGTGATTTCTTCCCAACAGCTGAGAGGTTTGCTCCTCCTCTGCTGCCAAACTTCTATGAAATGGGTGAGTGCCGATACGCCCTCGTCTTTATAATAACTACATAACTCCTGCATACAGTAGCGGTTGTAACCTCCCAGAAAGGTATGGCTTTTGTCCGGCTAAATGGTACAGCCACAATAGTTTGTGAAATAAGTAATAGACTCATAGCCTAATCACGACCTTGGGCACTGTATTTATTTGGGTACAGTGTGACACTATCTAAAGTTTCATCTGGTCTTTGTTTCAGGAGGCATGCCACCACAAGGTCACCCGAGAATGCCTCGATCCCACAGCCCAGGAGCTCCCCTCAGGGCAAACCAGAGGAAGAAGCATCCACAAGATTCAAACCGAGAGAGAAGTAGGCTATTACATGATGGGTTGTTGTGGCCTTGTAGCCTGATAAAGATGGCCTTTTTTTAGTGTCTAGGTACATTCTACCAAGACACTACATTGAACCATTCAACAAACATAGAATACGATGCACCGACTAGGTCTCTCCATTTCCTTATCAGACAAGACAAAAACAGGACAAATACAGCTCGTTCTATTCAGTCAGAAACATCTGTGACATGAAGGGTTCAAAAACCGAGTGGCAGATCATTGTTATACTGTCAATTTATTTGACCTTTATTTAACCAGGCAAGTCAGTTAAGAACAAATTCTTATTTTCAATGACTGCCTAGGAACAGTGGGTTAACTGCCTGTTCAGGGGCAGAACGACAGATTTGTACCTTGTCAGCTCGGGGGTTTGAACTTGCAACCTTTCGGTTACTAGTCCAACGCTCTAACCACTAGGCTACCCTGCCGCTTCAATGAAGACTTACTGCCAATTATACCACTCTATTTACACCTCTGAAGGGTCAACTATGACCCAGAGTTACTTTTTTGATCCTAGTCTCTCAACCATTTCTCCCTTTCAGAGTCAGACAAGAAACGAGATCACAAGGAAGGGAAAGAACATAAGGCTGACAGTGAGAATTGATTTTTCAGTGTTTTTCTGTGTGTTTACTTCAACTACTGCCAAGCTCAGATAACAGGTGTGCTATGCACGACATGTTTTTTTGTTTATGATCCGGTTTAACAGGGTTATGGCTGTTCAGTCTGTTTTGCAAACCTTAGTTGGAGAGAGCGCTTAAAGGGATATTTTGTCAAATAAGCAAATGTTGGCTAGACGCTCCCATAGACTTCCAGACATTGTGTTACTATTAGTTAGCGTTAGAAACTACCTTCAACTTCCTTCAAACTGCATGCAGACACTAATATGGTATCAATGAGTTCATCGGACTCTGGGTAAGTAAAAAAAAATAAAAGGGGGCTTAATTGCCAAAAAGTCTAACTATCCCTTTAACCTACATGCTTTAGGCAGCAGCTGACTCATACAATATTGTGTAAAAGTACTGCCTGCAATCATTGGATATGAAAATATATTCTAAATGAGTTGTTTGTCTTCCCTCAGAAAATCCCCAAAAGCCACCTAATGCTCCCAGAGAGTTCGCCACTCCTGTTCCACACACACCAAGGGACCACCCCAGAGGACAATCCGCAGAACCCAGACCCAGGAACAGGGAGGACCCAGGTAGAACTGTTGTTCATGCAAAACAAACATCTATCCACTGGGGAAATGTTGCTTAAAACGATATCCTCTTCTCGAGCAGCTGAATTCTATAAGTGAGCCTCCAATGACAAATTTGAATGAAATTCTGGATACTTGTCGCAACTTTGTTGGGGGGGGGGTGTATTCCAGAGAGATGGTTTTACATATTTAGGATTCCCTAAAAATATCCCGCTTCTCTTAACCGTTATGAGGGAGTACGTGATTTCTTGGTTCCAGAACGTCTGCTTCTCGTTTAAGTAATTATGCCAAGTGCATTGCAGATTGGTTGATCCGACAACTGGCACGCAAACATTCAAAAATAGGCCTCGTGTCGATGACAGAAATAAACGACAGCTATGGATTCAAAAAGACAGAGCCCGACATTTCACAAGTTTAGAACGAGAAACTATTGTAAACATACAACAAACATGTTCACATATTTACCAAAACAGCGGGAGCCTGGCAGAAAATTGCAGACCGAGTAAATGCTTAAGTGAAGTGGCCCAATTCCAATATCTAATAGGCCTAGCTTACACATATGGGTGACGAGTGATAACGCTTTCACTTTATAGAGCACTGTCATTGCAACGCTGGTGATATTCGTGTCACGGCTATGGCCTAATAAGTCAATTGTAGTAGCCCATGTCACAATTGCAATGGCGGGCCCATTCCATAGCCTATATAGGATGAATAATTCATGGAGTGCGTTTCACGACAACATGGGCAACAATGTGTTCCATGTTAAGTTGGAACACCGGTGACGTCTGCAAAATCTACGGGATGAATTAGGCTATTTATCACTTTTCATAGTGTTGCTTAGGTTTATTCATTTGGCGATTAGCAAAACATCGCAGCCTACTGTACCTGCAAGTCTGTTAAAGACCTCCTTGATTATATGGACCGCTTGATGGGCAGGGAATGTAACAAAGACATTAACAACAACAAAAAATCTCTAATGCAAGACGGGCTCTTCTTACGGCTCTACGCACAGTTGCCTTGCCAAATCGTTCAGCGTCATCCTCATTGTACATGAAATTTCCAGAGGCCAAACGATTGCTACGTAATACAGAGTTTGTAGGCCTATGTCAGTTAAGGCGAAACTACGTTGGATTGCATTGGCTATGTACGGGTTGAGTAAATTGGCCAGATATTGATTGTGCGGAATAGGTTCCCAAAAGAAAACCTCTGAATGATTTCAAGGATCTAGTCGAGGTCCAATAGTTTGTTCCCTTCGTTGTTTGTCGTGCGTTACAAAGGCTCGGATGTCGATTGTGTTTTCCGCAAAGGGACAGGCCATAGTGACGGACAACAATCTGATTGGCGGAGAAGCCCCGTCTTTCATTCACCAGGACAGGCGAAGATCAAGTTAACCTCTGAAGTTAGCAGGTTTGCTTCCGAGCATTCGTTGCTATGGTCGATCAGGCTATAGGTCGAGCTCTCTTTCTGGAACCGGAAATCCGGAGTTAGTTTGACAGATCTCGCCAACTCCCTAATCCGGCTTTCTGGACCACCCCTCCGGTTGATCAAAGTCACCTATGCACTCTACTAAACTAATGTCATGGTGTTTCTCTTACAGGACAACCAAGTGTTCTCCCAAGTATCACGTCTGCAGCAAAACGAAATGACCTTCTGCAATGTAAGTTCACAAGTGGTTTACCGCAACCGCGTAGCAAACCGACTCTGGCTCAGTCTAGGGAGGCTAGGACAGGCTATACGTTTGCCAGAAGATACCGACCCTACCGTTGCGCTTGTTTACACTGAGCTGCACTGGGGCCGGAACTCAATCATGGTTACATTAAGACACCGTGGAGCCGGCGTGAGATATGGGAAGGAAAACGTAACTCGATGCAGGGATGGGATATGCCACTGTGCTCCTTTTATCCACGCTGCTCCATCGGAATCTTCTGGCAAGTCTCTAACCTCTGAGTGTGCGTTCAACATAAGTCAACAGGGTGTTGTGAATGTCTCGAGGGGAGACGGCTCATGGTGGTTGTTGTCGCTCATATGATGACAAGTATAACAATATACAGAAAGGCATGCCAAACAAAAAAGTCTCAAACACTCAGCAGGAGATCCCCATTGGCTTGGGATGCTACTCTTGATCCGCTTCTAAGATTGTTGCAGTAATTGCCAGTCAATCACTCGCACCTGTGAGCAATTACACAATCCTTAACCCAGCTGGTACTCCTAACACCTGGCCTGGCAGCTGCTGCCAGCCGTGGAGGGATGTCTGTAGTGGAAATAGACTGTGGTCTAACCACGTATCTCCCTGTATTCCTAACACTAGCTTGAAAACAAGTACTGCATTCTGAAGGAACTTTTAGAAAAGTGTGTGCAATGGGTGTGTTTGTGTGCGAGAGAGAATCTTACCTCCTGTTTCTCCCTCACCAGATGGCACGGTTCTCACCTTTGACCTCAAAACAGCCCACAAGCGCATCTGCCTCACAGAGAACATGACCGTGGCCTCTGTGTCAGACGAGCCCACCCCTTACCCCGATGGCCCCGCCCGTTTCTCCATCTGCAGCCAGGTGATCACTTCCAAGGGCTTCTCCCGCGGCCGCCACTACTGGGAGGTCAAGATGAGCAGCAACAACTTCACCGGCATCGGCCTGGCCTACAACAGCATCGACCGGAAGGGTCCGGCTAGCCGGCTGGGGCGTAACGCCCAGTCCTGGTGCGTGGAGTGGTTCAACGTCAAGCTGTCGGCCTGGCACGCCAGCAGTGAGACTGTACTGCAGAACCCGAATCCGACCCGCGTCGGCGTGCTGCTGGATTGCGAGGAGGGAACGGCCACTTTCTATAACGTACAGGACCGGGCATACCCGTTCCATACGTTTGTGTTCCAGTTCGCCGAGGCAGTGTACCCGGCGTTCTGGCTCTTCTCCAGCGGCTCGTCTGTTAGCCTGTGCAAGCTGCAGTCTTGAGAAGTTAACACACAGACACACATTCTTCTCCCTCGCAAATAATTAGAATATACAGCATCTGGGTCAATAAATGACTTAATCATACTGATATTGGGAACTTGTATCTTAAAGGTTATTATTTGGTTGTGGTCACTGACTATAGTCATAATGCAGTGTAGGTCATATCATTTTGGACTTTGGTCTCTTGTAACTGCAGCAACCTCTAAACAGGCAGCATTTGTTAATCAGTAACTAATGAAAACTAAGCACTTGCTTACGGGTAAAGGAACATTACAAATTATTATACAATATTATTGTATTGTCAAAAGCATGATTGACATCCTTACTACCTTTTTGTTGTACTACTGTTGTGATGTCAGCAGCATGCCGTGAAAGGAATTTAAGCCGATTTTATTCCTTAATGGTTCATCAGACATAGCGAGTTACATTGGCTGGATAGAAGGAATCAGCTGACATTGTGACCATTCATGTCTGATTCGCAAGGGGTTACGTGACGTGCTATAGGCAAACACGACTTACAAACAGAACTACTAAGTGGTATTTGAACCAGGCGAATGAGTTCTTTCTCCGGCTCTGCAGTCCTGGCTAAATGTCTTGATTCATCCAGTTTATTTACAGATACATTTAAGTGGTCTGTGGGTTTACAGCCTGTTTTATCAGAGCTTATGATCTCTTGGTGCGGGTCTTGGCAGTACACAGTAATCACATGTAATATACACAAAACGACTTGAATAAACATGTATGTTATCTGCTATATGTGAACAGTACCACAACGTTCAGAAGGCCATGTACTGGCACACCTACGCAAGAGTGTGGATGGCTTTTGCTGGTTGTCAGGCATCCCGCATTAGGGAATGTCATATTCAATAATAACACCACTGGATATAGAGAATCAATGAATCGAACAGAAAAGCATCCACATTATTCTTGATACCCTCAAAGTTAAAGTGGGTATCGTTCACTTTTTTCTCTCGCTCTAATACATTTCGCTACAGTGTTTCACATAGAGCCTGGAAGTGAAGGGGGTTTCCGCATGGTGCAGTGTGAGGATGTGCTGAAAGCGCTTCCTGACACTGCTACTACAGGCTTGATAGAACCTAGCCTGGTTGCCAGATCTGCATTTGTTTTAGAATTACAGTGAACAGGGCAGAGGAGTTGGTTGATCGGGCAACCAGGCTAGATAGATCCAGCCTGGCCCATAAGAACAAGCAGAGGTCATTTGGACCCTGTGAACAGGAGTCGTTCCAACTCTGTGGGTTTTGTAAATAGTGATGATTTTTTGGCTGGGGGTTTTCCTGTCTATGTGACCAGACAAAAGAAAAACTCTGGGCCCAAGTTATAGCTAATTTAGCTATAGCCCATAGCTAGGGCCTTCTCATGTCCTAGAAGGGTACATATCTGTAGCAGTGATGGTGTTAGTTTGGACATCTGTGGGTGTCACATTGTCTGTAACGTGGGTGCATGCTTCTCATAATTCATGCCTCTGATATTGTGGATTGGAACTTTTCCATTTATGGACATACTGCCATTGCTACGATCGGAGAGCAAGTTGAGAATAGCATGTGATGGATTTGTTTTGCTTTGCAAAGCCCGGTGCCAAATGAATAGTTGGTGTCATTGCCTTCTCCCGCTATAGAAACACTAGTTTTCCTGATTTAAGGGGTTTCGACTGTTAGTGGAATGAAGGCAAGCTGATATTTAAGGAAAAGATGAATTCATTTGCTGGATTTAAGCCATTATTGCCACTGGCTTTATAAGAGATCCCCAAAGGTTTGGACAAAGTCTGAACGACTCGCGTACACAACACCAGACAGAGCAAAGATCAGAAGGCCATTGTCATGGTCCTTGTGTCTCAGCACGTTATCCTCTCTGTCCATTCCTTCTATCTTATAAGCTCGGTTCTTAATTAATGTGCTGATGGGGTCCTTCGTGTTGGTTTGGTTTACTGACTTTGTTTGATCGAGTCTTGTTTAACTGAAAAGTATATTTGAAATTGTTGGTTGTGTTTTAAAGGGTAAGGTATTGATTCTGTTTGTGTATAAGGGGTTTAATCTGGTTAAAGACAACTTGATAATGTCCCCTCGTGATTTACTATTATATATATATATATATAATAAGCAATTTTGTGCTAATGTATTCCTCAAAATGTATCACATACAAATACATATAGTTACTAATGAGTGTGGTGGTTGTGGCTTATTTGTTCCACATATCGAGACACGTATATACTGCATTTGGGGATTATATTACTTCAAACTGCTCAGTAGACTTACCGCAAGTGCATGGGAAGACAAAACACAATTGCTTTTCATATTATATACATGTAAAACAATGACATTCATAATATATATGAAAATATTTATTATTGGTGTTTCCAAATCCTAATTTACATTTGCTTATTACATTCAGTGAAATGATCCGTTTCAACATCTGTAGTAGCAAATTCAGTAAAGACGATTTATTCTCATCTTTATGTCTCTTAAATGTTCCTGTTTTTTAATTGCTTTAAAGTGATTCATTGTTTGCTTACAATAAAAGTAATTGATCCATCTCTCGATCCATCTTTTCTTTTTAAATGGCCATGAAGCAGGTGGCACATTTCGTGCCAATTCGATGGAGAGAAAATGGGAGTCATATGCATTCCATTCTATTATGCCAGTAAAGTGCTGTTCTGACTAAGTGATTTCTTTGACACTGCAAAAACTAAATGTGTAGCTAAATATATCTCCAAATATACTGTACCTTGTGGTAACGCTGTAAATTTTACTCAAATCTTTACAGGAAAATGTATCAGCAATAGACTATCACAGGTCTCCTTCCAATCGTTGGGTGTAGACATAATGACATGTACATAAACGACCAAGACTATGATTATCCATTACCATTCAATATCTGAAGACAATCTAATTGAGAACATTCGGTGGCATACAGTACATGCTCTTCGACAAACACATGGAATGAGGCTATTTCTCCAGCAATGCATTGACATTTCTAAAAAACCTCACAGCCTATAAAGTACCACAGTATGAGTGATAATACCCATAAAACCTAGCAGTCACATCCTATGGAGGATTTTTTTTTATAGAAACATTTAAAATAAGGGGCTGTGTTTCTTGTAGGCTTACCCTGGCATGATGTTTCGATAACCAGGCAAATCTCTCTAGTAAAAGGTTACTTTATTATAAATATATTTGCCTGTATTTACTCCCCTAGCGATGACGTGCAGGAGCTTGCTGGGATTTGTAGTTTTGCATTTCCACTTTGATGATAATTAGTATTTTCAAATCTAAGAGTAAATGGAGCTGAATATATTGATAAGTCACCTTGTCCGAGAGAGTTCGATGATTATCAAAACGTCACGCCAGGGTTAGCCTACACAAAACACAGCCCTCAAGTGTTTTTAAAATAGGAGAGCTGAATGGTGGAAAAACTATTGGAACCATTTCCCTGTTTGACCGCTAGGTTTTATGGGTATTATGACACCTCCAGTGTGGGGCTCTATACCCATTAAACTCAACTCTGGACATTGAAGCCAGTTCCACTGCATTTTTTTCATTGTTCCCCTCTAATCAGGGACTGATTTAGACCTGGGACACCAGGTGTGTGC
The DNA here is from genome assembly GCF_021184085.1 of Oncorhynchus gorbuscha. Taxonomy (NCBI): domain Eukaryota; kingdom Metazoa; phylum Chordata; class Actinopteri; order Salmoniformes; family Salmonidae; genus Oncorhynchus; species Oncorhynchus gorbuscha. The sequence goes on from NC_060198.1 coordinate 13,449,861, forward strand.
AAATCATCAGGTAGAACAGAAAACCAGCAGGCTACGGCCATCATAGGGTAAGAGTTGAGTACCCCTGACCTATACTGTTTGAAATAACATTTCCGTCCACAGTTAAGATGCTCAGACCTGTTTCTAGAACATTCAGGTTTGTTGTAAACATACAGTAGAAGCGCAGATACACATAAAATGGGTGTCCTCAAGCAACGAGACGATTACCCAACAGCTTAACACACAAAGGGAATGTAAGCACTTATATATCACAAGCATCGGCATTATATTGATAACTATGGACCTCCGAAGCTTTAGGTTAACATTGACAATCCTCCCATTATACAGTTGATGCCACTGGTTGGCTCTGGCTTAATCTCTTAAGCGCCGAGACTTTTAGGAGACCTTCCAGGTCATATTTCTTTGCAGTCACGCTGCACAGATGATTAGGAGTGCTGATCTAGGATCAGTTTTCCCTTATAGCTCACACTGAATGAGCTTATATGGACAGGGGGGGGGACCTGGTAGAACCAATCTGATTGCTGTGTTAACAGTTCTGTTCTACTGCACATGATTTGAAATAGAATGGCAAACGCAGTGATCAGACTTGTTCCACGGGCTTAGGGACCTGCAGAAGTGCTTAGGAACCAGGTGCGCAGCGTGACTGCATAAGAGTCGACCTGGAACACCCCCTATAACTTTATTATGGCTGTAACAAACCTGATATCATCTCAACTTTGAACCTTGACCTCACTAAAATGACAAAAAAAATCTGACATTCTTGAAAGGTGACAGAGATTCAGAAAAAACCCAATCACAGATCATTAAAACATTCCGAGGTAATAAACATTGACAGTCGACACCATAGAAATAGAATGGCTAGATGCTCACCTATTTCTATGTGACAGACATAGGGTGTCACCTAGCGGTTGTCTAGTGCTAAGCAGCATGAAGACATTAAAAAGTGTTTGAAATAAACAATCTTTCCATCGTAGACAACATTAATAAAATAGATACGGACAGTGTAATACAACTATACCTATGAACACTTTGAGCAGTTGTAACTCAGTTGAGGGATGGTACAATTCTAACTATATCCTATGGGAGTAATTCCAACAGTGCAACAAGAAGTATCCAACACAAAGAGGTCTAATTTAAGAAAAGGACAAAAATATTGCAACAAAAAAAAAAGTAGGAGCACACTAACAGACAGTAGATTATAGTGGTAGACATTTTGTCTCCAAAAATCACAAGGTCAAAATGAAAAAAACCTGTGATTAAATCCTTCATAAGCAACAGATATTTCACTAGGAATGGTTAACTAGGAGTCCTAATAAACTCATTATAAGAAATATAGTAACAAGTAACATTTTCTTAAGACTTAGTAACCACTACCTAGTGTCTGCCCAATACAGCACATATAATAGGGGATTTGGCCAACATTGCAGTAACAGTGCATCATCATGAAATACAGAGTTAACAAAACAAACGTCCAGTGATTGACTTACTAATATAAATATATATTCTATCATAGGAGTACGAGTGTCGAGGTCAATGCTTGCTCCTGAGTCAGGGACACACGGGGTCCATGTTGGGAAACACTGCCAAACTGTTAGAACTATAGAGCTATTATAACTATGGAACAAGGGATCAGTGGAAATACACCATTCTCCACTGAAACATCCTGCCTCCTTTACCCAGACAGGAATATGCCTGAGCTCTCACTTATATAATCTGGGGAGTGTGCAAGCGTGGCATTAGGTCATCAGCATTTACTATAACAAACAGAGGGGTATGGATGAAACATTGAGGAGATGGAACTTGGGGGCTCAGGCACGAGCAGAGGCGGGACCTGCTGGCTTGGGAGAGTCATGGGGGGCGGAGCTCTCAGCCTCGGAGGTGCTGGATTCGTCGTCGTCGTCGTCCGTCTGCTCGGCGCTGTGGTAGAGCATGAAGGCCTGGGTCTTGTGGGTGATGGTGATGGTGCACGGGCCCTGGGCCCACGGCTCCCCGTCCACCTGCATGGGCATCCGGGACGTCTTCAGCACCAGCTACAGAGAGATAGGAAGGGAGAGGTGGTAAGAGAGACGGGCGGAGAAAAGGGAAGAAGGAAAGAGGTGAGAGAAGGTTCTTTTTTTCCCTTTTTCTTTTTACTTTGGAAGAGCTGAACAGTGATGAGCAGAGTAAAAGCACATTGACATTCACTGTACATGAACTAACCACATTTAAAGACAAAACTTGCAAATTGCTCCGTTACTTACAAAAGATGGCCATTGAAACGGGTACCGTATCTATTCAGCTCAGTTCAAAATGAACCAGGAAGTAAACACAGAATAAACCAGTCCAGTACACCACCGCTGTCCTCTCACACTGTGGAGATAAAACAGTAAGTGGTGGTGATGATGATGGAATGGTGCCGTAACCTCACCCTGACTGTGTGGGCCTGACCCAGCCGCACCGGGTTGGCCATCTTGACTTGGATCTGAGCACAGTGGAAGGAGCCAAACACACCCACCACCTCCAGCAGCCCGTCATCCAGCCTGGGAGAGGCCAGGAGAAAAACACTTAGAAAACAAAATAGAAAAGCTTTACAGAGCATTCATAAGCCCTAGATATATGCTTCACAAATCACCCTTTAGATCGCATGACATTAGCTTATCAATGACTTCCGAAGCATCTCTAAAAAGGCCTAAAGTAGAGTTTATGAAGGCGTCACAAAAAAAAGGACAATGTGATCTTTAGTTATCCTTTCAGTGATAATACACAAGCAACTTTTCAATGGACATAGTCTGATGGTAGGGCTTATGAGGCCTTTATTGTTTCCATTTCTGCAGTGTCTAAAGTCCTGTGTGAGCCAGTGGTGCTCACCGCGTAGGGGGGTAGGGCTCGTCCCCCATGCCCTCCCAAAGACGACAGCCTCCGCCCCAGTAGCCGATGTTACACACAATGATGCCCTCCAGACTGGGCAAGGCCACCCTCTCTCCATCCAGCTCCAACTGTGGGAGCACACACACACACACACGGGCACGCACGCACAAACACACACACACAAAAACAGGCACACAATACTATTAAATTATATGAGTATCAGCTAGTTAAAGGAGACAACACACGAAGAATGCTCGAGTTCATTTTAAGTTTGTGACATTTACCAAGGCAACGGAACATTCTATTAAATTCTCCCAGGGGCATAGAGGTGAAAGAGGGCACAACAGACATGAGAGTCGTTCCCTGAGGCCACAATGCGTGTGCCTGCGTGTGCGTGTGTGTCTGCGTGTGCGTTTGTGTCTGCGTCTGTCTCCTTGCATGCCTTACCTCAATCCTCTTATCCAGGTCTTTGCATTCTTGAACTAAGCAATCTTTGGTGCCATACATAAAATATACAGCCTAGAAGGAAAGGCAACAGTTTGACCGGTATAAAAGGGGAAAGCAATAGGACACGCGTTATCAAAAGTAGGTCACGTTTAAACGGATTCAAATATATATATGTTTTAAATTCACCCAAATAACCACTCTTAGACTATTCTGAATCATCCATTTACATAACCAACCAACCACATAATTAATATTCAGTAAGTAAAAGCATTTCCAAAGGTATTTGACTAAGAGAGAAAAGTAGCATTCAAGCATTTCTTTTCCAAATTGATGTGTCGACCATTACACTCAAGCAACCATCCTGTATACGTCCTCTCATACTGCATGTAAATTCAACCAAGACATTTGCATATGTTTGTTAACAGAAGGGCCGACTGACCTTGTTGATGATGCGGCTGGAGAAGAAGGAGGGGGTCTTCTCACGGTGGGTGTGGAAGTTGAGCGCCATCAGAGCATCTGGGCCCACTGAGAAATAGTTATTCATGGACAGGACCTGATGAGGATAGGACGCGCGAGTTAGAGGTCCTTTAGTGAGCAAATCAAGGTTATAAACAGTGAATAATCAATCACGTAGGCTATTCCAGTGAGCAGGATTATTAAGTTAACCAGCTGACATTGACAAACAACCATTTAACTTGTTTTTCTGATGAATTAAAAACGTGTATATTGGTGGTTGTTTGTCGAGGTAATTGTACCTTGTCAATTTTAAGTAATTTTTCTTAAAAATAAGTTATTTCAAGCAATTTTGGACAGTTAGCTGGCTTACTAATTGATACAGCCCCATGTTTGCAATGGATCACTTGGTTGGAGCATGGTTCTGGCAGTGGAAACAACAGTTACAGGTGTGATTCCTGTACGGGCCACACACTGAATACAGTACGTGTTGCTGAATTCTATCAGAATGCAGGGCAAACGGACAAGATCAAAAGAGGCTAGCGAGAGAGGGTGAAACGCAACTCACCTTTGGCTTACGAAAGTAGAGCCCCTTTGAGGCTACCTGAACTTTCCACCTGTTAGGACAATGAAGATCATACTGGATCATTTACAACCATGTTACAACACAAATGGAACTAGGGATATTGAGGGTGGCAGCATTAGCACAGAAGGCTACGTTACATGAGCTTTGTAGCATTAGCACAGAAGGCTACGTTACATGAGCTTTGTAGGCTACAGGACTTGGATTTCGTAGTATTATAAGCCGTTGCTTGAGCTTCATAGCATTAGCACAGGAGGCTTCATGACTTGCGCTTCGTAGCATTAGCACAGCAGGCTACATGACTTGGGTTACGTAGCATTGTAGCATTAGCACAGGAGGCTACACAACTTCCTCTGGCTCTCCACTGACCTGTCCATCTTGACCACCTCTGCTTCGAGGATGTTCCGGAGCACCTGCTCCACAGGGATCTCCCCGGCGTAGCCCGACCCCCAGCCCAGGGAGTTGGACAGGTCGTTCCCCGTACCGAGGGGCAGGATCATCACCCTGGGGATGAACTGATCTTGGCCCTGGAGACCAATACACACACGCGCATGTGAAACAGACGTCAGTGTGCTGCTAACATCTTCCTCCACTGTCCCTATACTGGGCTCAAACCAGTGCTCCTCTGCTCACAAACACACGTGACCGCCCTCCGTTACAACGTACCAACCGTTTGAGCTAAACATCTATAGTGATTAGATGCAAATGTGATTCCAATGGAACAGGCACGCCATCTACAGACGTCTTATTCAATAATAACCAACAACAGTAGTTACAGCAACGTTAGTTACAACAGTCTCTTGGCATAGAGCTGCACAACTCATTTGCTCCTGCCCATTGTCATGCGACGCATGTAGAAACACAGTCCTTCACCTTGAGCTTCATGGTGTCGATGGCATCCAGCACCCAGCCCACGGTTCCGTCCCCCCCACACACCAGCACCCTCACACTGCCTGGAGGCAGCAGGGTGCACAGCTGCAGGGCCTTAGAGGGAGGCAGCTCTGACAGGTCAAAGACCTGAGAGGGGAGGGGAGGAGAGAGGAAAGGAGAAGAAAATAGGAGAGCGGAAGAGAGGAAAGTGGAAGAGGGAAGGAGAGGGGAGAGGAAAGGAGAGAGGAAAGGAGATAAGGAGAGGATAGCAGACAGAAAAGGGATGATATGGAAGGAAACAAAGGGGAAATGGTGGATAGGAGGGGAGGAGATGTTTATGCATCCCACCATCACCGTGCCACCTCCACAATCACTTTAACTCAAAAGAGTGCTTATTGTGTGCCAGTTCAATTTGACCTAGACATCTTAACAATTCCATAATATGCTACAGAGGACTGACTGACCTGGACAGGGTTGAGGATGGTGCGGAACTCTCCAAGCAGAGCCTCCCCCATGTTGTTCCCACTGCGAGTGTTGGCCAGGACCAGCACGGGAGTCCAGCCGCTCCCGCAGGCAGATGCCAGCTAGACACACACACACAGTTAAAATTAAAGTAAACAAAACCTGTTTCAAGCCACAACCCAGTCTTCTAACCTGACTCAAGAGGGACTGGTAGTTACTAGTAATGCAACCAAACAGTCGGTTCCAATCCACCATTTGGGATACCCTAACCCCAGACACTGACCCCTCCCTGGATGTGACCTATGACCTTGCTGTACTCATCGGGGTGCCTGCGGCGGAGCTTGTTGACGTGGTGGAGGTAGTGAGGGGGGATGATGAGGCTGCAGAACTCGCCCAGCTCACAGCGCTCCCCGTCCGACAGGCTGAGCTTGCAGTCGTCGTGCACCGTGGTCTGACACCACACACACCTGCCAAGGGACAAACACACACCAAATCAAGCACAATTTACTCAGAGTTCACTGTAATGTCAAGGCAAAAGATGGACAGTGAGCTGGTTAAGAATTGTACATGAAAAGGACATGATATTAATTCCTGTCAATTTGCAAATAAAGCAACGACAGCTTCCCCCATGATTGAAAATTTACAATAGCACCCTCTCCATCTTACGTGCCAGAACAATAAGACATAAAAGTTAACGCCTTTGCATCCCGCTGGACTTCACTTTGATTAATGTGGCATACAAAAACTCACACAAATGACAGCCTAGAAGCAAAGTAATATTACCTAAAGTCACACAGCTTCGGTTGGTTCCCACATTGCTCCTTGCAGACCGCACAGACACTGCAGAGAGGGACGTTTCCCCGGACCCAGCGGTGCGCCAGTGTCCCATCCGTTCGGGACGGAGCCATGATCTCTTTGCACACAAGGCTCCGGTCGGCGCGACGCAGGCATGTCTCGTCGGCGCACACTCCGCAGCAGTCGCAGACCGCCCCTTGTAGAATGTGTTGTTGGCATACACAGCAATAGGTGGGCTTGTTGAACAGGTCAGTGCAGTGCCAACCGTGCTTGCTCTTGCGGAAGAAGTCTTTCATGTGTATTTTCCGTTTGGAGCGTTGGACACTGCACCACAAAGTAATGATCACGGGCACTACGACAGCAAGAGTGGTCCAAAACAGGAGTGTCCACTCTTCCCGTGACGATTGGTCGCGGTTTCCCTCGTCCCCCTCCATAGACATTCGAGGAAGGTGGTTGGTATCAACGTGAATAAACTAATCAAATCATGGAATATCACGAGAATTCACAAATATAAACATTGTGCGCAAGTCGCGCGCATCATGGTGTCCATGCAATAGCTACGAGAAAATGGCAACCTTCTCGTGTTGCGAAATAACGCACAAAACAATGCTCGAGCGAGATTGTAAACATTGGCTACCGTACATTTTTGGGGGGCAAAAATACGTAGCTAGACGACGACCACCAACATTTGGAATATTAGCACACTGTTCTTGTTATCGGAAGTTATGCTAGCTATAGTTACTGGGCATCTGATGTGCTCCTTACCTACCCAGCAGTGACTACATTAGAAACTGATAATCCATCGTCTGTTAAAAAAAAAACTTTAAAAAACACGAAACGCATGCCCAGGAATTTCTAATATTAAAGGTTGCATTGACATGACAGCTCCATTACTATGTTAATAACAGGACTAAACAATAGATTCATCGATAAAAATATGTCCCATTGCAAACAGTGGCCTTCCCACCTAATGGCCGTGTTCAAGCGCGTCAAACCCGTGTTGTATCATGGGTACATTTTGACTGACTGATCTGCAAATAATATTGAGCAGTTATTTACATAGAGATAGATATAGGACTCATCTTTGTCTCTATGCCATTATAGCGTATGTGACATCGCCATTGAGGCTATCTCCATTTTAAAGTAGTCCATGTTCTTCTTTCCGATTGGCTGATCCCTCCCGATGACCCGGTTGGACATGACTCCAAAAGGGTCACCAGGGGGGATGAGCCCACCCAGTTGACTACATTAAAATGGTGGAAGCCCTCAATGGCGCTGCCAATGCTAATAGCCTTTTGGCCACTAGAGGCCCCTATCATTCTCTATGGTTATTTATGCTGCAATGTGATTTGTAGATCAGTCATTTTCGACTCTCCTGCAATGTTGAACGCCCTCATTATCAATAGTGTCGTTCGTTTTAATTGGCCGATATGCTAACGAAACCATGACGTACATTTTTACGTAATGCACAGCTGACTCTGGCAACTGAATAACAGATCAAAAACAGTTTGTTGAGGGGAAAGATTTAGAGCTTTTCGTTCAATACATTTAAATAGTATTACTAACATTTGCCTCAAATGCATCAAGGTACATCTACATAACATAATTATATTATAAACGCAGACAGAGCTTCACATTCACTGATAGGTTACTAGGCCTATAGGAAGTTACCCGTAATTTCTTAAATCTTATATTTAGGAAAAACAGACACATCATTTGGGCATTTATACATGATGATAGAAAGAAGTTGAACAATAACTTTATTACATTACATTTGGCTGGAATGACTTAAAAACGAGGCACGCTGTCAAAAAATCTTGCAATCCAAACAGTGATAAGGCCAAAACAATGTTTTTACGGCACTTCGATACTGAAGCACGTTAGGAGAATTTGCGAAGGAGGTTAGGATTCTGAGGTTTAGGTTAGGACAAGGCTTATGGTTAGCGAAAATGCTCTCCTAACCTGCTACGGAAATAACTTTGTATTGCAGTGCCGTAAAAAAAAAAGTGTGGCCCAAGGCCGATAAGGCGCATGGCTTAGTTTCCGGGAAACCAAGAACAAAAGAGAATATAGCCTTTAAAAAACCACTGCCTTGCGAAAAACACATCCATTATTCCTTAAAAAATGATCTCTGTTATAAAATTAGTTTTGCGCGCCATCAAGTGGATAGAATCAGCATTGCAAATTTGAAATCATAACACTAAATCTGCAACTGGATACAGATGTAATTCGTGCTAGAAGAAAAATATATTTGAGTACGCTAGCAAAGTTTAAACTGATGAAAAAACAAGTACATTGCATGCTATAATCACCACCAAATAAATATACAAATAAATACATGTCTCATGCCAGAACAGCAGGCACATTGACACTCAACAGATGTTTTCACAGTTATGTGACCCAGTTTTGTGATATTTGGATTGGGGAGGGGATCGGTGACGTAAGATGAGAATTTACCCCCTCATCTCCTACGGGCTGGGGTCTTAGTGCAGAAGTAGCAGGGCAGGAGAGCTGAGACCAAGATGAAGAAGTTTGTGGCATTTTCCCTCTGTCTGGTCCTCTTGATCATCTACACAGCAGGTAGGCTCATTTTGAAGAGGTAAATTTCCTTTAGAAAAATGTATTAATTCACCTTTTGGTGGCTTGTGAAGGTCTCTGATAAAAAGTTTATATTTGCATTTTATTCTAAATGTTAATGCAATAGAAATGTTGTTTTAAAGAAAATATGATTATGCAGTTGTTCAGTCGTAATTAATGCAGTACTTTATATGCTCAAATAATTACATGCATTAAGCAAAGTAATTGCTTCATAATTAAACTTACAAAATAAAAATACAATTCAGTCGTGCACAGAAAAGCAAATATTGTGTTGCGTCATTGTAACTAGTAAATATGAAACTGAACACATTTCTGTTGTATGAAGATATTGCATGAAAATATGAAAAATAAGCAAAACAAATTATTGTTCATGTAAAACAAAACAAAAATGACAGAATGATTTTAACTGCAATGCACATAGCTCATTTAAATATTGTATTGATCTGCCCCCTTCTACAATATATCATGTACTTCCATTTTTAAACTCTTATCAATGCCGTTTAAAAATCATTGCAAAAAAGCTGCCTGAGCCCTGGGTAGTGCTTTGCCACGTCGCTGTGTGTGCCTGCCGCTGTTGACAGAGCCAGCCAGGTTCATTTTCATACCCCCTCACAGGTTGGTCTTTGGGGGTCACGTGCTCCACGGGCTGGCCTGGCTCTCTGGAGAGTGGGGGGAAATGAATGGCTACTTTGTTGCTCCACCAAAACACAACCTCCTAATGATATTCTGCTGCTGCTGGGGGACAGACAGAGACAGAGCTCTATGAGACTAGGGGCTGCATCTCAAATCACACCATATTCCCTATAGAGTACCCTATGTCACTGATTTGCTGCAATATTTTAGTTTGAGATAGATGTAGACAAATTAAGGTTGATGTTCATTGTCATGAATCTTGCCCTGGAGGCAGAACTGAGCGATTTTCCGCAAGATGGGCCAGCTACAAAGTCAAACTTGGCTATATCATAAAAATGAATGTCTTAATTTAAGGTTAGGGTTGGCGGTGTGGTTAAGGTTAAGGTTAAGGTAAAGGTTATGTTTAAAATCCGATTTTGGGGGGGGGGGGTATTTGGTATTTATTAAGATCCTCCTTAGCCGCTCCAAAAGCATCAGCTATTCTTCCTGAGGTCCACATGAAACATGACATTATACATAGTACAGAACATTATTAGTCAAGGACTGAAATACATTCATTTACAACTTCACACGTAGCCTACATGCAGTGCCTTTGGAAAGTATTCAGACCTCTTGACTTTTTCCACATCCAGAGATGTTCGATCGGGTTCAAGTCCGGGCTCTGCCAGGGCCACTCAAGGACATTCAGAGACTTGTCCTGAAGCCACTCCTGCTTTGTCTTGGCCGTGTGCTTAGGGTTGTTGTCCTGTTGGAAGGTGAACCTTCACCCTAGTCTAAGGTACTGAGCGCTCTGGAGCAGGTTTCCATCAAGGATCTCTCTGTACTTTGCTCCGTTCGGCTATGCCTCGATTCTGACTGGTCTCCCAGTCCCTGCCGCTGAAAAACAACCCCGCAGCATGATGTTGCCACCACCATGCTTCACAGTGGGGATTGTGCCAGGTTTCCTCCAGACGTGACGCTTGGCATTCAGGCCAAAGAGTTCAATCTTGGTTTCATCAGACCAGAAAATCTTGTTTCTCGTGGTCGGAAAGTCTTTAGGTGCCTTTTGGCAAACTCCAAGCAGGCTGTTATGTGCCTTTTACTGAGGAGTAAAAATTTTGGTACCCTTCCCCAGATCTGTGCCTTGACACAATCATGTCTCGGAGCTCTACGGACAGTTCCTTCGACCTCATGACTTGGTTTGTGTGAGACATTTATATAGACAAAAATATCCAAAAACCTGTTTTTGCTTTCTCATTATAGGGTATTGTGTGTAGATTGCTGTGGACGAAAAATATTGAATACATTTTAGAATAAGGCTGCAACGTAACAAAATGTTGAAAAAGTCAAGGGGTCTGAATACTTTCTGAATGCACTGTATCAGTACATACACACAATCTCTAGGTCTAATACACCGCTCAGTGCAAATTACAATACAATATATATAAAATGACTGTGTCGATTCACAGTTCCCTTTGTGCAGTAAGGTGTTGTTTTATCTGTTGTTGCTTTTTTAAACTGTTTTTTTTATTGCTAGTTTAAGTTACCTGGGGTGGCAGAGAGTTCCATGTAGTCATGGCTCTATTTAATACTGTGTGTTTCTCAGCCTCTTGTTCTGGACCTGGGGACTGTGAAGAGACCTCTGGTTGCATGACTTGCGTTGTACAAATGGGTGTTCGCACTGTGTGCCAACTGCTTGAACAGACAGTTCAGTACCTTCAACAGATCAAACACCTCGCACAAAGACCAAGAGTGATGCAGTCAGTCTCTCCTCAACTTTGAGCCAGTAGACATGCATGTCACTGACACTTTCCCCCCCCCCGTCTACATCTAAGTGTGATTACCTGCTGCTTTTTACTGGACCAACTGCAATTTACCTTTGTCCTTCTTTGCCACACATGGTCGCACATCTGGGCAGTAGTCCAGGTGTGACAAAACTATGACTTTGTTGCTCTGCCAGCTAGTGACCACTTTGCAGAGCTGCCTCCAGGGCAAAACTTATGACAATAAATGCCAACCTGCGTAGGCAAGCAGTGATGCTGCACAGTCAGCTCTTTGAAAACGAAGGGACATTGATGTCTTGAAATGATTGGTCTCTCTATCGACAGATGCAAACCCAATCATCAAGGAGAGCTATGCTAAGCAACTTCTGCGGACCAAGAGGCAGAAGCCCGGCCACCCCGATGAGCCAATGAGGGTAAGGTTCAAAGTGCAAGGGGCACAATTCGAAACCTGCAGTGTGGTGCTCATCCTTCTAAGAATCCATAAAAAATGTTTCACTTATCAGTTACCCTGTAATTTCTTCTGTTTTGATATGATAATGAGAGATGCTTACGGCTTGATAAACTAACAGCACTTCAGATAATATGTAGTGATACAATGAAACTGCTTGTCAACTCTTTCTTTCCCTGGTGTGTTTCATTCCAAAAAAAGAAAAAAGACAGCCCACCCCATTCATGATTCTCTCACACTCTCTTCCCCCCTCTTTTGACTCTTGCCCCCCTCTCTCTCTCCCCCTCTCTCTCTCTCTCTCTCTCTCTCTCTCTCTCTCTCTCTCCTCCCTCCCTCCCTCCCTCCCTCCCTCCCTCCCTCTCCTCCCTCTCTCTCTCTCTCTCTCTCTCTCTCTCTCTCTCTCTCTCTCTCTCTCTCTCTCTCTCTCTCTCTCTCTCTCTCTCTCTCTCTCTCTCTCTCTCTCTCTCTCTCTCTCTCTCTCTCTCTCTCTCTCTCTCTCTCTCTCTCTCTCTCTCTCTCTCTCTCTCTCTCTCTCTCTCTCTCTCTCTCTCCTCCCTCCCTCCCTCCCTCCCTCCCTCCCTCCCTCTCTCTCTCCCTCCCTCTGTATAGGAGCACTTGCTCCACATGCAGGTTCTGGATCAGAGGGCCCAGGAGACCAACCTGGAACACTGGCTGAACCCCCACTGCTACCCCCGCTGTGACAGGAACTACGGACACCCTGTCTAATCCCCAGTGACCTCGCCTTGACTCCTCACAGCCCAGGTTCCTGTCTGTCCAACACAACCATAAAACATGCCTGCTTGGGTCCCCTGGGGCTTTTTGAGTAGGGAACAGGGTAGCAAAATGCTGTGTAACAAAAAAGGTACCAGAAAGTACATAATTTCACTACATTTCGGACACATTTGAACACAATATACAGTACCTATAATTAGCCTATTGGCTGATCAGTTTTGTATTTCCCTCCTGATTGGTTATAGTTAGAATTGGGGTAAACTGATTCTAGGTCTTTTTTTTTGTTGTCTTCTGGCGAACAACTTTTTCTGTGTGGCAGAAGGCGTTGAAGGCAAGAAGGATGTTGAAAACTGTGATGACGACAATGATGATGATGACCATGATAATTATATGAGGGTGAAGCTCAGAGTGTAACTCTGTCACATGCATTTCATGATGAAGCCTCAGCAGGGAACACGAGTGGCCATCAGTAGATACTGGCCACAAGAGCATGATCAGCTCATTCCAGCAACATTAGCATACAGGAAACATATAAAATTATATTAACATCATAGAGCATACATGATCCGTTTATATGTGGATACAGTTATGAGAAAATATACATTGTATTATGTAAAACAATGTTTAAAAAAAACAATAATGTAATAAACAATCTAATCAAATAAATAAAAAATATGGAAATGTGGTGTTTTTTTTTCTCTTCCATTTTGAAACTGAACTTTGAACAGGCTTCGGTAAGACTTTAGAGAAAATAAAGACTTTTAACTACTAAGAAAGAGGAACTGTGAAGCGGCAGATTTTCCATGGTGACATGAGCAGTCATGTGGGTTGACCCCGCTGCTGACCCGGGGTTACGGTTGTTGCGGTCGGCCATGACCCGAGGTTACTATCGTAGTTTACTGATGTTTGGGGAATTTAAAGACAGTTCCCTTCAGTCGAGTTCACTGTATGACTCTGCACAGTGCTGTTACTTTCTCGCGCAGGAGGCTCTACAGAAGAACGGCATGCTATTGACCACAATGAATAACAACTTGTGAAAGGAAAGAGGGGAATTATTTGATACAAAGTATTCAACGCTTTATCGCAGATAAAATGAATGGCCGGGAGCACTAGGCTAAATCCTACGCAGTTCTGGACGTGTGAAGGGAGTAAATATATCCAGACAAGAACAAATACAGTTTTTATCCGAAGTGAACGTCGTGCAAATTATTTGTAACATTGCGTAATATATCATTAAACTGATAATGGCCATATATGGCCGTATACGACTGAACCAGCACACATTTTACATGCAATTTAAGAAATGTGCTACTGATGTTTGGGCTGATTAATGGCCAAAACTATCGAACAATTATAGATGCATTTGGTCAAATTTTTGGGAAACGTTTATTGTATTGTATTATATCCCCATGATTCAATGACAACATCTAACACCGGACGTGTGTTTCATCTGGAGAAATTGCATTGTAGCCTATCAAGAGTCAGATTGTTCAATTACTATCTGCATGAGGCATGCGACCATCGTCGAATGATTCTGCAAAACGAATGCACCGATAGGCGTACAAATAGGCCACTGGAATCAACCAAGTAAAAAAACAGAGTAAGCCCGCAACAATCATGCAAATTAATCATTAAACATTAAGCCATAGCCTATACAGAAATGACCGGAGTCTTTTGTCAGGCAAATGCATTCCTGCCAGACATAAGTGTATTAGCAGGTTATAACGTACATTTCGTAGGCAATCTATGTTAGTTCTGATGACCTATTTGGTAACACAGGCCTACCTACCTTGTGACCCCACATAACCATCGTGTCAATTCCGCAGATACCGATGGGCGCTGGATTGTATTGGTTTATGATTTGAGTTTTTTTTTTGCAGAAGTACAATTCAATTATTCATGTAAGCCCAATGTCAACCATTTAAAATAATTATAGGCTACGGGTTTTTTTCTGTGAAGTTTGCAGGACGACAGCGCAATTAGATTGAAATAGAATTCAATATAAAACTCTTATTAAAATGCTTTATCAGCTGTCTCTGAGTCCCTACTATCCCATTCTTTTAGCAATCTTTGCCATTTTAATAAAGATAAGACAGTGAAATTAGTATTCTATTTTTAATGAGAGCAAATAGGCCTATACATTTGAGTTGCTTCCTGATTTGTTTTGAAATGAAATGAAATCTAAATCATTACAAAATATATAAACCAAGGTCTTGACATTCTAGGCCTTTGTGGACCGTTGCCAAAACGCACTAATCTCAACGAAAAATAGGACCTATTTCTCTACTATAATTGGCACTACAATATTGCTAAGAAAATGTCATTATGAACCACGGCAAAGACAAGGTAAACCTATTCCTGCAATTGGTCTATAAATTCGAAATATGGTCAACGTTATTTGAAATGAGGAAACATGCGAACTAAAGCAGCTTCCTCAATAAAAAAATGTCACCAAAATATTTCCGAAACCTGTAACTCTATAAAGCACATTTGCAACTTTCATCAGTCCTTTTCACAACAATGCAAAAAAAGGAATCTTAAAATCAGTTGGTCGAAATCATTACAACCAGAAACAGAGACAATAATTTACTTCTCAAAATCAGTTGTGATCATCCTGTTAAAAAGCATCTGATTTGTACAACCAGAAACAGAGACAATTTATTAACAGCTTATAAAATCTGCTGGCCTATAGCATTGCACAGGCTATATAATAATATATAATATAATAATATATGCCATTTAGCAGACGCTTTTATCCAAAGCGACTTACAGTCATGTGTGCATACATTCTACGTATGGGTGGTCCCGGGAATTGAACCCACTACCCTGGCGTTACAAGCGCCATGCTCTACCAACTGAGCTACAGAAGGACCACATATATAAACTCTTATAGAGGACATGTAGGTCAACAAGACATCGATTTGATTCACTTCTTTATTAAACCTTCCAAAGGTAAACTTTTGCCATGAATAGGGTAAGCTACGCCTCAAACTGAAAAGGCATGACCTGGAACATATAGTTCACACTATAATAGGTTTAGGATTTCTCCATATTTGTTTTTCTCACTGACATGTGAAATCAAATGACAAATGCGCCCCCTCTTAACATTTAAAAGGTACTAGCTTGACATAATTACAGCCTGTCTGACAAAGTATATTGTTTGTTTAAAAGCGGATTGTTGAAAACTAAAAGCCATTTGTAAACAAGTAAACGCTGTACACAAGGCATGCAACTCTTTCAAATAGCCTACAGGTGGTGATTAGCTTCAAATGGACTTCCTTTAATTTTGGTCATTACATTTACTAGACTTCCAACTATAGTATATATATATATATATATATGTATATGTATATATACATATATATATATACATATACATATACATATACATATATATACACATACACATATACATATATATATATACACACACACACATACACACACACACACACATATACACATACACACACACACACACACACACACATACACACACACACACACTCCTGTAATTTGCTTTTATACATTACATAAAAAATCTGACTGATAAATGACACTATAAAGTACGGACTTTCGAAATAATTTGGTACAAGATTGACAGAGCTGAAGAGAATTAAAATCAGAGGAAATCATCTTTTATCTTTGAAGAATCCTTGATCTGTGCTACTCTCCCTGATAGTCACTGTCAAAAAGTTTGTGGTCACATCAGTCACCAGAACCTTCTCCACGTTGTTCAAGCAAGGCTTCCAAGTCACCTCATCCGTTTGGCCCAGGATCTGCGACACAGGGATTTTGGCGATGAGTGAAGGCTTCCCCCTCTGTGGCAGCTCTTCGCTGGGTTGATGCACATTCTTTTTGGATAGGTGCTTTAGTTGGGGAGGGGATAAGTAGTTTGAGGGACACTCTTTAGTCCTGCAGGCCTGGGAGTCTGAGCCTATTCTGTGTGAGTGCAACATGCCCCTGTCTGGGCCGCAGTGCTGCTGTGTGCTCCCACTAGCCACGGGCCTAATTTGCTTGTGGGGATAACCACCCAGCTCCTCCTGGTGCCTGTGGGCTAGTTTAATCCCCCTCATCTCAGACACCCTCTCTTCACCACCGGACAGGCCCAACTTGGCCAATTTGAGTGGGCCGTATGTCACCTGCTCCTCTGCCCTCCTCTTGAGGGGCGACAGGGCGGTGGGAGGAGCGTTGAAGGGACTGTCCTTAAATCGCAGCTTGGGTTTGGGCCCTCTCTTCTTGGGGACAACCACAAAGCCATCGGGGCCTGGGGGCCTCTGGAGGACTGGTTGACGGTGCTCTCGGACCGGTTCTGGGGGCCTGACCCGCACACTCTCGCCCCTGTTGACGGTGCTGGGTGGGAAGATGGTGGGGACCACGGCCCTCAGCCCCTCTCGCGCTCTGGGGGTGATGACAGGCTCTGGGGTCGGGTAGGTGACGCGTATCCCTCGGACCGCATCGCTCCTGAACTCGTACAATTTGGCTTTAGCTTTAGCTTGTGCCTAAACGGGGAAGGAAACCAGAGAAGAAACACTTTTGAACGGGGGAAAATCTTATCAACAAAGATGGAAAATTGAAAGTAGGCTATTGCCGATGGCAATATGGGAAAGGTTTTTCCACTTCTCCAATTTCAGTGGGTATAATGTTCTCTTTCATAAAGACAAATTTAAAATGTCAGTTGAGGATACTCTTTATTTGTCATTAAAGATATACTAAGAGTATGCCAACTGCTTTATAATGGCTTAATAAATGTGCAATTGCAATTAGCAAACTATTTTTATTTAAAAAAAGAGTATAATTGCAACAATACATGTACACAATTATAAATGAAGACAGTAGACAAAATCTTTACTTCTCATTATATCCCCTGAAGAATTTACAGGCTACACCAGTTTGCTAGCACTTTTACACTTTCACAATAGTTACTTGTTAGACATGTCTTTGCAGCTCAGTTTGAAAACAGCCATTTACCGGCCTGCGAGAAAACCTGTACTCTAAATAAGATGCTGGTATTAAGCAATTCTCATAGTCGGCTCTCGTGAAAAGACACGCGCATTCGTTTGATGACGTCTTCAGATTTTAATATTTAATTTAAAACCAGTCCCATGCAAACTTTTGGTTTTAGCTGTAACAATTCCTTTACTGATGATTACACGTCAAAACGTGCTAACTTTTAACCGTGCCGAATAATCGATGCACACCCGAATAGACGAACCCTCGCTTTTATAGGCACATTTTATATTCCACCCGTGTAGGCCTAAATTGAGTTCATTTCGAAATATAAACAATTAACCTGGCATGTTTATTGATCAATTTGGCTACTTGTCAATACAACCAATTTACCATGATTCGGTTTTTTAAAAAACGTATTAAGGTCTATTAGCACCAGCCTAACTAATTAGTCTCCCTAAATACACATTCACACCTACACAAATACACATCTAGCACTAAATATAATGTTGCCTTAATACCGGTAGGAAAAAAAGGTGATTCTCATGGGAAAACTTGACACGTGGGATCCTTCAAACTTGCATATTTACGTTTACGTTAGCGCAACAACTGCTATATATTAACCCGATGAAGAACCTGTGGATACACAGTGGGTGGAGACTGTGGTCTGTTTACATGCCACATGCTAGAAATCGTGTCCAACCATGCAGCCCTAAATTCAGTAGATTCCACAGTATCATTGCGTGTTGGATGGATTATTTTCAACAATGCATGTATTTCAACATAGCTACCTTTAGCAGAAATGTCTTCGGTTTTGGGCCTCTCTTCTTGGGCCCAAATAGTTCCCTTTCACGCTCCCTGGAACAGCAAGACACCCATTTTGAGTATCAAGAGAGTGAAGTGCAATAGGCGACTTGCGTGACGGATGCATTTTATTTGGCTGTGCAGCTAACATTGCATGCAATGAATGTACAACATGAACAGGCCCATATCAATACAATTTACCTCTCTTCGAATGCGACGAAGAGGCGGGAGTCCAATATATTTTCCTCCGGTTCCCAAGTGCTAAATCTATGGAGAAAAATACAATTGACAGAGGTTAGTTTTCCACTACATTGGGAATACAAGCGAAGATACGGGCTAACGTTAGCTAGCTTGCTAACACTGCCAGCGTGCTGCGCTGACTTTGTCACTAGCAGATGCCACCTAGCTAGCAAGCGAACACTACAGCTAGCAGCCAGCAACATCCATGTAGAAGCAAGGTTCTCTAGCATTAAATTCAACGCAACTTACTTCGGCGACCAGCCCTTCCATTTCACAAGGTATTCCATTCGACCCTGCGTGTCATCAGAAATAGAAAAAGAACGCTTCGTTAGGGAACTGCAGTAGCGCGTCAAAGTATATTATGCATGTTAGGGAAATGTGTTTCACATACTCTCCTTATTCGCCGTTTGATGATAGATTCGGCTGCGAAAACCCGTTCCCCAACTGCAGACAGCTCCATATTTACTTCAATCCAGCTACCGTTAGCTAAAGCTTGGTGGTGAACGCTAGATATTTTTCTCCCCTGTCTCGCGGAGTGAATTCCAGACAGCCCATAATACTCCTGCACAGAAAAGACGTCATCAAAAAATATATATGTTGCCTAGGAACCGCAGTCGGTGGAACCATTTAGAGTAAGCCCATTGGGTTACCCGTTGCTACGTGCCCGCGGTTGCTAGGTGAGTAGGAGGAGCGTCCACTTCTGGAAATTCTTAAGGGGAAAATGGTGGCATTAGCGCGGTGGATCAATTACTCGGATTATTCGGAGATCTTTAAAAACATATGTCGCCAGATATATAACGCAGAACATGTGCAGAATGAAAATAAATGAACAATGGGATCAACGTTCCTCAAATGTAATACCCAAAAGAGGTGAAGGAAAGCAGATTGAATGTGTGCACATTTCAGTTAACAACTGAACTGTCACACAATATTTCAGTTTAAAGTGCTCCTAATCAATAGTTTACAGTCATGGTAAGGTAAATTGTATGAAGATTCTAGGAGACATTATAGGCCTACAGGAAATGCCCTATGTCTAAATAGAACATAGACTATAGATCACATTCATGTGCAATAGTTTATCCTTATTCCAGTTCTCTTGATCCCTACAGTTTTGTCTTTTTCTCTCGCAATAAAAGGTGTCAATTATAGTCTCCATTCAGTAGGATATTCGTTTAAACCTAAGCTCCAGTTTCCATACACGTTTGACTTCATTCAACGAACACAATCGAAGATGTCTAAATGTGGGGATCAGAGAACACATTCCACCTTTAGCTTAGTCGTAAGTATTTACCTAATTTATAGCCTTTAAAGTGTTTGAGTAGGCTATTGCCATGAAATTGTTAGGTAGGTCTTCAAATAAAATGAATTAACCTGAACATAAACTTTAGACCAATCGGGAAAATATTGTAATTATAGCCTATTAAAAGTTGAGCGAAACAGAAATTGGCCTATAGTTTGAGTTAGGGTATGGAAGTAGGCCTATGCAGTCTAATTAGTTGAGTAGGGCGAGGCTTCATATAGAAAAACAAAAGCTTAGAATAGAGCTTGTAGGCCTATGCATGGGCCTCAATTAAGCCAACATATTTTCAACTCGCAACACCAAGTGATCATAGCACAACCACTCAACAAGGGATAGATTTAGGTCTATAATTTCCACGAAACCGTCACTTAAAACTAACCATAAAATCTCGTGAGTTGCGGTCTCAAATAATTCAGCCTTGGAAAATGAGTTCGCTGACTTGAAATAAGTGCTTAAAATAATTTGCTTACTTTCATTACGATCTGCTCAAATAATTAGACACATGTGTGATAAATCCTGTTGTTTACACAGCATAAATCAGTCAGCCAGGCCTACTGCGTTTATCCACGTTAGAGCAACAACTGAAGGAGTATGTGGAATATATAGGCCATATGTACAAGAAAGACAGGTTTGTCAGACCAAAATAGATAAAATAATAATAATAATAATATCGTTGTATTTATCGTTATTGTTAATTGGATAGACCTAAATATTTATTTTAATTGTTTATTTATTAATACTAATAATAATGATCATATTAATAGTATTGTTATTATCTGTATTATCATTACTATTTCAATATTATTTCTCTAAAATAAAATTAATATGGCATTATAGCACAGATTCAAATGAACAGCATCATGAGACTTGTCGGATCGGAAAAGGTCCATTTCAATCATGTCCCGCGTGTTGGATTATTGTCAAACTTTCCATTCGATTTTTTTTTTTTTTTGTCGGAGCATTAATTTGTCTAAATATTAATTTGCAGTGCATTCAACTAAAGGTTAAACTCACGACACCAATTGATTGGCGGCAGGTAGCCTAGTGGTTAGAGGCGAGCAAGCAACCGGAGGGTTGCCAGATAGAATCCCGGGTCTGGTGGGAAGTCAGCTGGCAACCGGAGGGTTGCTGGTAGGCCTATCAAATCCTAGATTCCATTGCCTGCTGTTGTGTCCTTGAGCAAGGCACTTAACCTCTCACAACAATAGCTCCCCGGGCGCCCAGTTGTGGCAGCCCCCTGCACCTTTCCACAAAACCTGTAGGCTTATATGAACGGTTTGGGTTAAAAGCAGAAGTCACATTTCGGTTGGACCTTGTGTGCAATTGACCGATAAACTGATTTTCTTAATCTGACAGCTATTTGGCTGATCACACATCTACAAATCATTCGCAAATATATTTAATTAAAAATAACATATCCATATGCTCTTGAAACTTCATATTAATTCAGACCTCATCACCAAGTCCCCTTAAAGAAAACAGACTCTAAAAGTTCAGATTGATTTTCAAACAAGATTACAGACCTACATTATGAACTAAATTCCACGAACAAAAAAGGCATTCATTTAACACAAACATCCTTCCATTTAAGAATATAGGCTCATACGAATGATGATTTCCTAATTAGGTTGATCTATGCCTAGTCATATTAATACAACTATATCAGATAGGCTAATCAATCGGATAATATTGCTGTTAAGGCCAACACATGAGTTGAGATGGACGCACAACCATTTGACAAAAAGTATATTGATTAAAATATGTCTCGGAAGTCGGCCTTTATTATGGTCAAAGTTTATTTGCACATGTGAAGAGCAACAAAGTTTTCTACAACTTTGGTATTGGCATTGTCTCATTTCAATACGTTTGCATTGTCAAAGCATGCAAAGATCACGAAAGCCTTCATCTTATACTTCTTAAGACTATAGGCTTTTACTCTCTAGGATCATTTGGCCCCCGTGAGCAACTCGTTTAGGAGAAAACTCATATAGGCCTATGATAACATTGTTTCCCTGATAGACCCAGCCATAATCTATTTCAAATCATCTGATCTTGACTAATAAGCAATACTTAAAAATCCATTTTCCGATTCCTCGACAAGAATGGAGAGCAGAGGCAGGCCTTATATATAATTGAACAACCTAACTGAGATAGACTAATGGTTGTTTCAGTGTAGCATGCATGTCGATTTAAATGTATAGCGGGCCACCCTAAAGCTTAGAGACATGCAGGTCCATACAGTCCATACACAAAGCAAATCTCAAACGCTGACTTAATGCCTAAACCACGAAATAGACTCTTCATTGCTTAATTACACGCCTATAGGTCAATCTTGATACATTGGAAATCACAGTAGGCTAATGGCAATATTGCGCTGACAGACTGCAATGGATATGGTTGAAACAAAGGACCCCCGCTTTGCCAATCATTGCATGTTATTGCATTGTTTGTTATGATATCAATTAGGCCCATGACGGCACCCATGCAGACACATCAACATCGAGTCAATTACAAGCAATTTTCTAATGTAAATGCTCTCAAAATCCCTGTTGACATAGCAGCAGTACAGGACAAAGAAGACATGCAGAAAATAGGCTAGATGGGATATTGTACCGTCCCTCGTGTTATTATTCGTCATATGCATTTACATTAGGTTTTCATTTTGTCTCATGTATTTTTCCACAAGCAAACATGATGCCAGTAATGAATTTTGTGCATCACTTTACCGGAGGAAGACGGGCTGCGGGACTCCTTTTATGGGGTAAGCATTGGTCTCCGCGCGACTGTAGTGCAGCAGTGGTTGCAGCCATATATGGGTGCATGGTCGACCTGTTAGAAGATTATTGGTTCGCTCGTATCTGGGCAACCGCCATTACCTATCGCTCAGGAAAGCAAAAAACGAACATCATGCACAAGGTGAAGAACGAATTTTAATTTATCGTCTCCTATGCAGACACGCGAACACATAATTGCCACAAGCGCGCGCGCACGCTCGCACGCACGCACGCAATCTCTCTCTCTCACACACACAGACACACAGAGAGAGACACAGTTATCATGTATTCCAAGTCCTCTGTGCTTCTTAATTATTTTTTGTTGTTGAAATTTGCATAACAACACAACTTCTTGGGGCTAGTTGTCTAAAAGCTTGGCCAACATCTGTCACATTTTGCATCGGACATAATTAAAATGTCACCTTTATTTTCATCCAGTTGGTCATGAAAGGAAGTAACATCTATAACCAAGACCTTCAAGCTATTTTCATTCGACCTCTAACCGAGATCACATTGCCGTGCACACAATATTGCCAACACAAAAGTTCAAGGTTACACTTTTTGCTGATTAGGAGGAGGGATGTGGAATGTGTGCGCAGAGGGAGGGAAAGAGGCATCGGCAACTTCTGTTTGTTTCGATAGAGCTTAATTGTATAAATTACAGGGCCAGCCAAGGTATCTGTGAAAAGAAACAATGGTAAAACATTAAATCCACAAGACCCAACGCGTTACTATAGACTAGCATGCTCATAATGTCAAACGTTTCCAAACATCATTTAGAACAATATAATTCACATAGGAACAATTCACAGAGAATGGAATGTAATGGGCCTAAATTAAGTGACATTGGTTGCAAAAAACAACCAAGTTGTGAACATTCTGAGATGACTGAAATAGACTGCCAAAAGAGAACACCGCTCTCGCGGATAGGGCTGTAGAATTAGAACACTATTATACAATATATCTATATCTCTATGGTTGGAGGCAACAAGAACAGAATTGATCTAATAATGTAATATAATAAAGCAAACGCTAATAGTTTTGTTATATTGCCACAGAGCCGACACTTAACAAAATGGGTTGGGTTTGTTCCGTTGGCAGACTTGGTAACATTTTTTACTTATGGTCTCCAGACAGTTAGGCTACATACATTAACCTTATAACATTAAGACATCTAATTTATTTAATTTATATCGGTTTCGGTGGTGTCACATGCGCCCATTTTAAAACCGCGATAAAAAATAAGCTGGATAGACTAAAAGAGACAGCCATTTTCTCTCTCGTTCTCTGCGCGTTAAGGTGTCGATAGCAGTTTTTTTGTTTTATTCGGGGGCTCCGCGGCAATGGAATGAAATAAAATGGTCGAGAGTAAAAGCTTCTGCTCTGCGGTTGTGGTTTGTCAATGCGATGGGTTTTTGCGACACATCATCCCTGAAGTGTCGCAATGAGGCGTAGGGGCTAAGGGCAACTTTTGCTCTCGACCGTGCAGCTGCCACGACTCAATTTACAGTCAGTCCGCCATGTTGATGATAATTTAACTGGAATTCTTCACACTCTTTACACTGTCCCTAGTTGCGTTTGTAAATCTACTATATCAAAAAACAGCATGTCAAATAGGGGAAGACAGATGATAAATCGGCCACAGGTTGACCTCATTTGTCATATTTTCCCACATAAATTAGACTCGCATTGTGACAAATGCAGGGCATAGCTGCAATATAAGCCAAAATGTCAACATTTGTTTGCCAACACTGTCAAATAAGTAGGGTACACAGAAACATTGGCTTTATAGAAAACAAAACAACATTTGAATCATGCATGAACAAACATCCGGTAAATAAATACACAGCAACAGCCGATGGATTTATGAATGAGAAAACGTTCAGTGCCATTGTAAAATAACAAACAATTTCATCACTCCAATCCAGTATGAAACATTTTCCTATAATACATAGATTTCCTGTCAATCTCCAATTTAGCAAATGTGTGCGTGTGTGTGCAGGTTAGAGAGAGGACATGCTTTACTTCAAACAAATTGGACCAAAAAGTATACGGACTTTAATCGAACTTGTTTTTAGCGCAGGGACACACGTTTTCCTTTTCGGGAAAAAAGACATGGCAAAGGTGCATGCGAAATCATTGCAGCAAATCTCTGCAATTCGGAAAAATGATTAGGCCAACAAAACATGCCATATAAACCCGGTCACTTTTTAACTAGATACTCTGCTCTTTACAATTTGGTACCACATTGTCCATATAACTTCAAAAGGTTTCAAAATAATTTATGAGAATGGATTGGCGGGGGAGAAGAGTTGGCACGGGGAGGCAGATCAAGTTGGCTAGTTGAAGAGCGAGATATTTGCAGCGGTATTAATTGTTTGGCCCTATTAATTCCCATTATTGTGGGCAACGACTGATTTATGAAAATGTGGCTTTTTTTCGGGTCATGTAGCCTTCTTAGGCCTACATCTGATCCGCTAAACATTGTCACCCCCACTTACATTGTGTAAGCTATTTGAGCGTAGCCTATATATTTAATTGTCTCTGCATAGTTTCCAAAGTTAAGTTCATTTATGAGCAATTATAGGAGGCATATCAATTTATTCCTTCAATATAAATGGTTCAATGACGCACCATGGTAAATCATCTCGATGGAAATCGGTCTGCAGCCTATAATTCTATAGCAATTTTAATGCTTCAATAATGCCACCCAGTGAATGTTTTTTTTGGTTGGGGGATTCTTGTGCCAACTTCTACAAGTAGACTGACTACAAGCCTGTGGAGCCACCCGATTGCAACAAAACTAATTCATATGCTTGCAAATTAGCCTACATAGGCGACAAAGGCCTCGTTGGCCTTACAGGTGTTGATTAACAGGCTTTCTAGCTTCAGTTGCATATAGACAAACCGTTTTGTTGGACAGCTTCATACACATTGGGAATGAAACCATATGCATCCAAGGTGGATTTCATAGGCCTAGGCTAGAAACTCGGTCATTTACTCACATGTGAACAACAACCATGGTTTATGGGGTTGTACCCTGGAAGAAGGTAGCTGACTAAACTCAACTCCACCACGAAGGAAGTCTCTGATTAACTCCAGCAACAGAGTTGAGTAGAGACCAAGCTTTGTGGAATTCAGCTCTGACTACTTCCATTTGCCCAAGGTCGATACAAAATGTTTGCAACATTATAAAACGCTTACCTTGTACCTAACTTTGTCCTCTGTCGTTGCATAGCCTTCCTTTGTTTGCTGAAATACATACTTTTTCAATAAACATGAATCATACACAACCGCAGACATTTTGCTCATTGCTGTTGCTCTAAGATGGGAACTCAGCACAAATGTGCATGTGCTAATTGAATCCCAACAAGGAAACAGTCAGTGGTTGTATTTGATTAACGTTTTATTTTTTAAAGTATTGATTTCAGCAAACAAAGAAAGGCATGCAACGACAAAGGACACACACAGGTACAAGGTAAGCGTTTCATAATGGAAACATGCTGAAGTATTGACATTGGGTGAATAGGTGGAGTTGGTGGAGTTCATCAGAAACAAGCTTCATAATAGAGTTGAGTTTAGTCAGCTTGGAATAAGGAATTAGATAAGATACTGTCCTTCAACATATATATATATATTTTTAAACTGACCATGGGTGAGATGTCATCTACAACGAGGAGGGCTTATTGTAAAAGAGCAGTTAGGTTATTGTGATTGTCCTTAGGCCTACATGCATTTGCCCCAATGCCTTTGACACATTTTAAAGCACTATTGCATAATGAGTGTGACCAACACATGTCTACGGAGTTGTCTAGACTTGCTGCTAACCTTTGTGCTCGGCCTCCAACTGCAAGGCACGACAGAGGGTAGTGTGAACAGCCCAGTACATCACTGGGGCCAAGCTTCCAGGACCTCTATACCAGGCAATGTCAGAGGAAGGCCCTAAAAATGTTCAAAGACTCCAGCCACCCTAGTCATAGACTGTTTTCTCTGATACTGCACAGCAAGCAGTACCAGAGCACCAAGTCTAGGTCCAAGAGGCTCCTAAACAGCTTCTACCTCCAAGTGATAAGACTCCTGAACATCTAATCAAATGGCTCCCCAGACTATTTGCATTGCCCCCCCCCCTCATTTACACCACTGCTACTCTCTGTTGTTATCATCTATACATAGCCACTTTACTAACTCTACCTACATGTACATATTGCCTCAACTAATCAGTGCCCCCGCACACTGACTCTGTACCGGTACCCCCCCTGTTTATAGTCTCGCTATTGTTATTTTACTGCTGCTCTTTAATTACCTGTTACTTTTATTTCTTATCTGTATTTTTTAAACTGCACTGTTGGTTAGGGGCTCGTAAGTAAGCATTTCACTGTAAGGTCTACCTGTTGTATTCGGCACATGTGACTAATACAATTGGATTTGATTTGATCAATAAATAATCTAAATTCAGCAGGCAGGGCCGGCCCTAGCCATAAGCGACACCCCCCCAAACCTCCCCAAATGTTTTGGTTGTTTGGTGAATGAATCTAGCCAGGTATCTAAACTCATAGTAACCATGGTAAAATTTTCTGACAAGGCACGCAGGGCATATGCACAGGGGACCTGACCACCAAGGGGTCCCCAATAATATAGTTAGTTTCTATAGTTGGAAAAGGTACCCAATTGTCATACTTGAGTAAAAGTATAGATACCTTAATATAAAATTATTGAAGTAAAAGTGAGTCACTCAGTAAAATACTACTCAAGGAAGTCTCAAACTATTTAGTTTGAAACATTGTTAAGTATCAAAAATAAATGTAATTGCTAAAATATACTTAAGTGTCAAAAGTATGAATAATTTCATATTCATTATATTAAGCAAACCAGACTGCATAATGTTCTTGTTTATTGTAATTTACGGATAGCCAGGGGCACGCTCCAACACTGAAAGATAATTTACAAACGAAGCATGTATTTATTGAGTCCGTCAGATCAGAGGCAGTAGGGATGTCCAGGGACGTTCTCTTGATAAGTGTGTGAATTGGACCATTTTCCTGTCCTGTTAATCATTCAAAATGTAACAAGTACTTTTGTGTGTCCGGGAAAAAGTATGGAGTAAAAAGTACATCATTTTCTTTATGAATGTAGTGAAGTAAAAGTTGTCGAAAATATAAGTAGTCAAGTTAACTACAGATACCCCCAAAAAATGACTTTAGTACTTTCAATTATTTTTTACTTAAGTACTTTAAATCACTGGTTAGTGACTCTCACTCATCATATTACATCGGAATAAGACATGGCAATAGGCCCTAAAATGTTTTGCCCGCAAGGTGGGGGACGGGGGACGGGACCCAACAAAATTTCACTTAGGGCCTCAAAAGGCTAGGGCCAGCCCTGCAGCAGGCCAGGAAGCGAGGTTAGTTCTGCATCTATTTTAACCTCCTGCCTGTGATGAGTGCCAGTGCAAGAAGCAACAATGCGGTTTCTACAAGATTGTGTTGCAAGACCGCAGTTCATCGTCTTTTGCTCACCTGAAAGACACCCTTGGGACAATGTAGATCACCCTAACATCTGATCATGCACAGTCACGTAGCCCATAAAGAAGAGAGATTTGACACATAACTTTCTTACCATTTTAATCTTGCCAAACACATCAGGAGAAGCCTTTTCAGTTTAGTCTGCTCACACGAACAACAAAGTCCCTCTTAAAGCAGTTACAATGCATATTTGATAAAAACCAAGTGCTGAAAAGGGGTTTCAAACAGAACATTGTGAAGGTCCCATGAACTCATGTTTTTTGATGATACCAATATAGGCAATAGACTAGCCTAGGATACCATATGCCTTGCCCTTGCAATGAAAACACTGAATGCCATTGAAACATTAACAGTGGTACACGCCCACAAAAGGCCACAGGCCTATCAAACGCATTAGCATTAGAGTGTAGGCCATGAGAACAGGGATTCATAATTACTTCTGTACTTCTAGTTATAACGGAGAGTGAAGAAAACAGGGTGAATAAAAGAGTAGCCGGACATTTCCTTAAATGCATTGAACAGGAAAGGCCACCTGTGTTAATATGACATGTAGGGGAAGTCATCATTAGTTCCAACAAAACGGCAGGGATGTATGTGATTGTTAGTTGGCCTACACGACCTTCTAAAAATGAATACTACATAAATCATTTCCAACTTCCCTTCATGTTTCACATTAATAGTGAATAGCTACAATAAATAGGATCAATTATAAACATAGAGTTGTTTTAAAATGAATAGTATCCATGTTATGGGTCTTGAAGAAAGAAATAGGCCAATGGGACTTGAATTGATATCTAAAATGCCACATTGTTACAGAGCTACAGGGAATGAATGATATCAGTGGGTATTTCACATATTTACAATAATTGAAACCAGTAATATCTATCTTCCTAAACGTTACCCTCAGATAAGAGGCTAAGGCCATCCCCTTCGCAGCAGCCATTCACCCCCCTCAGCCAGCCTACAACAGTGCAAAGTACATGTTAACTCCAAGGTCCTTCATTGACTTGTGCAGTTTGACCCGGGAGGCCCTGTTTGTTTGACTCTCCCTGTCGTCTCACGTTGCATGATCTGCCCAAGCAACAGACTTCTACCTTCCTAGTTTTAATCTGTCCATCCACACACACGCGCACGCACACACACACACACACACACACACACACACTCAAAAGTTTGGACACACCTTCTTATTCTATGGCTTTTCTTTATTTTAACTATTTTCTACATTGTAGAATAATAGTGAAGATATCAAAACTATTAAATAACACATATGGAATCATGTAGTAACCAATAAAGTGTTAATCAGATCAAAATATATTTTCTTTTGAGATTCTTCAAGGTAGCCACCCCAGCTTTGCACACTCTTGGCATTCTCTCAACCAGCTTCATGAGGTAGCCACCTGGATTGCATTTCAATTAATAGGTGCGTCTTGTTAAAAGTTAATTTGTGGAACTTCTTTCCTTCTTAATGCGTTTGAGCCAATCAGTTGTGTTGTGACAAGGCAGGGTTGGTATACAGAAGATAGCCCTATTTGGTAAAAGACCAAGTCCAAATTATGGCAAGAACAGCTCAAATGAGCGAAGAGAAATGACAGTCCATCATTACTTTAAGACATGAAGGTCAGCCAAGAACATTGAAAGTTTCTTCAGGTTCAGTCGCAAAAACCATCAAGCGCCATGATGAAACTGACTCTCACGAGGACCGCCACAGGAAAGGAAGGCCCAGAGTTACCTCTGCTGCAGAGGACAAGTTCATTAGAGTTACCAGCCTCAGAAATTGCAGGCCAAATAAATGCTTCACAGAGTTCGAGTAACAGACACATTTCAACATCAACTGTTCAGAGGAGACTGTGTGAATCAGGTCTTCATGGTCAAATTGCTGCAAAGAAACTACTGATAAAAAACACCAATAAGAAGAAGAGACTTGCTTGGGCCAAGACACATGAGCAATGGACATTAGACCGTTGGAAATCGGTCCTTTGGTCTGATGAGTCCAAATTTGAGATTTTTAGTTCCAACTGCTGTGTCTTTGTGAGACGCAGAGTAGGTGAACAGATGCTCTCCGCATGTGTGGTTCCCACCATGAAGCATGGAGGAGGTGTGATGGTGTGGGGGTGCTTTGCTGGTGACAATGTCAGTTATTTATTTAGAATTTAAAGCTACCAAAACATTCGGCAGCAATACGCCATCCCATCTGGTTTACGCCTAGTGGGACTATCATTTGTTTTTGAACAGGACAATGACCCAAAACACACCTCCAGGCTGTGTAAGGGCTATTGGACCAAGAATGATGACCTGGCCTACACAATCACCCGACCTCAACCCAATTGAGATGGGTTGGGATGAGTTGGACTCCAGAGTGGAGGAAAAGCTCAGAATATGTGGGAACATCTTCAAGACTGTTGGAAAATCATTCCTCATGAAGCTGGTTGAGAGAATGCCACGAGTGTGCAAAGCTGTCATCAAAGCAAAAGGTTGGCTACTTTGACAAATCTAAAATCTAATATATAAAACACTTTTTTGGGGTTACTACATGATTCCACATGTGTTATTTCATAGTGTTGGCGTCTTCACTATTACTCTACAATGTAGAGAATAGTAAAAAAAAAAAAAAAAAAAAAACCCTTGAATGAGTAGGTGTGTCCAAATGTGTGTCTGGTACTGTACATGCGCACACACAGCCCGTCATTTTGCAACGTCGCTACACATGAACGCACAGACACACACACCACAAGCAGGCAAATAAACTGAAAGAGGGTGTCATTTACCAATAATCAATACATAGACTTTTTCTTTCTCAATATATAGACCTGAAACAAAGACTGTAAACCAAAACGGATATAAAGCCTTTGTCAAAAGTAAATCATATTTACATGAGTAAGTGCTTTTTCACTGAGCCCTGATACCATGTGTCAAAATAGCATGTACTAAAGTAGTTTGTAACTCAATTAGAAGCCTACATCGTCAAGTATGACAAAAACTCTGGGTCTCATTTAGAGAATGATAGCCAAAGTTACGTACATGCAAATTATAGGAGGGTTAGGAACCCCGAAACAAAATTAATCACAACCCCACTTAATGCAAACTGTAAGGGCTCTTATTTACATTCAAACATCTGAAAATACCAATATGTTCCAACACACATTTGTACAAATTCACACAGTTGCTGTTAATCCCTCGTCCTCAGATTGTCTTTTGTCAGCTTCGTTACACTGTAACGTATTCCTTAAATGTCACCGTGAGACAGTTTGTTGTAATATCCGTGATGACTATATTCCCAAGGAAAGGCTTGAATGAAGGAAAAGGCTCCTCCTCCACAGTATGTTCTGTTGTGATAGCCAATGGCGGTTTTGTCTGTTCTGTTGTGATAGCCAATGGCGGTTCTGTCTGTTCTGTTGTGATAGCCAATGGCGGTTCTGTCTGTTCGGCAGTCTTCACCTCCTCGGCAGAAGGAGCCACCTGTGTCTCTGTGGGAACTGGAGCCTCCCGTCTGGACCTCACACAGCTGAGGTCCATGGGCTCGTCCTGGTTAGACTCCAGGAAGTCGTAGTCCCGCTGGCCATTGTGGCTATGGTGGCCATTTTGGTCCGTGGAGTTGCTTTGAGGAGGTGAGGACACAGTGCAGGGTATACTGATACTCCGGGAGTTTAGAAACTGTTTACAGCCACCCCGGTCCTCGCCCTTGTCTGCCTCCGAAAGGTGACGTTTGAGGGCTGGAGAAGAGCCCTTTCCTGGCTGAGTCCTATGAACCCCCATCTCAATGGGCCAAGGGGCAAGGTTAGGTTTGTCGGTCAGCTGCAGGGGCTGATCCTCCGTAGCCTCCTTCTGACCCCTGACATTGAAATGTTTATTCTGCTCTGTCGCACTAAGCCCCATTTTGGGCGAGTCGACCTTGTCAGCAGGACACTTAAATACGTTAGATCTGTTAGACCCTTTGTTGCAGTCTTTCGCGAATCCATTGGTGAGACCCAGTTTCTGGACGAGCCTCATCTTTTCAAGTTGATTTTCTGCTGCATCATCATCATTGTCCGGCTGCGGCTCGCCAAGGGTTTCCACGTCTCCATTTTTAATCCTCGCCGCCTGCATGCCGTTCTCCATGTACTTGCTCATGACAATGACGATGCGTCCGTTCTTGTTTTTGTTCTTGACGATCTTCAGCTTGCTGTCGCTGACACCGTCGGCCTCCAGCAGTGGTGCGTCCTCTTTGGCCGTGCTCTGCTCCGATTCGCCACTGGGGCCGTTGAGGTGAGCCGGAAGCTTCTTTAGCTCCATGGTGATATCCTTGACTTTGCTCAGGCAGCCAGAGTCCTTGTCCCGGACCCACTTCTGCTGCAGCGCGGGAGGCAGGTTCCAGCTGTGGTTGGTGGGCAGTTCCGGAGCTTTGGTGGCCTCCCTTGGCTTCATGCACTGGGTGCTGTCGTACATCTTGGGGTCAGGCTGGTAGTGGTGATGTTTCTTGCTGTTGAGCTGGTAGTAGAGCTTCTTCTTTCCGTTGGCCTGCTGCTCGGCCTCCCTCTCCTTGGCCAGCAGGGGCTGGTACTGGTGGTGCTTCTTGCTGTTCAGCTGGTACTGCTGGGTCTGCGAGCGCACTGTCTGGATGGGGTCCACTTGCTGCCGGTTGTCCTCGTCCAGGGTGGTCTCCTGAAGGCCTGAGAGGACGCTGGATCTCCGGGCAAAGGACGGGACCTGCGAAAAACACAGCTGTTAGTTAACTGATAGAGCGGACTTGTTGACATCCCCATCTGACTGATTTTCTCTCTGTAATGAAGGTTGGGAAAATGCTATCATCAAATGGTGTTCCTCTAGAAGATCTTTGGGTGAGTCCTGAGCCCTAAACTGGTGTTTAGTTCTAAACTTGTGTTTAGTTCTAAACTGGTGTTTAGTTCTGTGAGGGCCTTTCATACATAATTGTAACATTTATTTGATGAAATGTATCGTAATACAGGAGTTAATTGTCCCCTCCAAAATATGTGAAGACTCACCTGGCCCATCAGGTGCTTTGGCTTTGGCCCTCTTTTGCGATATCCCATAAGCTGCTCGTATCGCTCCCTGTGAAAGGCAGAAAACGCCACCGTGACACTCAAACCATCCACAATAACGGTGATGTACTAACAATAATGAAATAGCGTAATGCAATGCAGTCATTTATGGGGGAAATCCCATGCACCATTTCATCCTAATTGGTGACATGAAACATCAGTGGAATACCCCTCAGTCAAATCCCCCTGTTTTACCACTAGATCCTCTAACTGAACCCACGAGACATGAATTACAAACCTCATCCTTTATGTAGTGCAGGGCCTACAGGCTTCTATTCCGTATTACTTGTTTACCAGGCACTGCTGTATATCAAAGTCCTTCTCATGTCAAATATAGTTTAGGCCCCGACTAAATCTGCATTACTCCAAAATCATTTCCACATGCAATTCATCGTTTTTAGTTCAACATTCAATCCATAGAAGGATGGAATAGATTCAGGGCTTGAATTAACTACGCATCTATAGACTATGTAACGGGTACGGGTGGATAGGATATTTTTCCCATAGCCCACTGTTTTCCATGCTTACTCTAGAGCAGTAAGTCAATACCCAATGAGTACTGATGTCACCCCCCCCTCCTCCTCGCGCACATCTAATTACGGTGGCGACTCCGTATATTTTCATAGCCTGGTACTCTGCCCGGTGATGCCCCCTGGAGAGTCACGTAATTAGCTACAATAAAAACTCCCCCGTTTAGAGACAGAGATAATGGCGAAAACAGACACCGCCCTCCGTCAACATTTTCCCTACTGAGTGACCTGTCTCTTTTAAAAGCTGGTTTGCGCACACTGCGGGAGAGGATGACAGCAAACCCGACCATTGGCCCGAGTCACTGCATAGTTTTTGCGCCATAGTGCAGTTGTAGTTGTGTGTTCACGTCCAGAAAACCCCCACAGGAGGTTTAGCAATTACCGGTTAATAGTAACGCTTGTCCAGCAAACAAGGCATCTTGAAAAGGCACACGGTGTCTTCAAGTGGATGCTTCTACGGTTGTTACAGAGATTTTGCCTATTACTAATTACTAGTGCCCTTTTTGTCTATCTAATGTCGTTATCAGTGCCTTCCTCATCCAATACATGCTGAGGTGAAGCGGGGATGGGGGGATAAGATAAAAGCATGCAGTCAAGGAATGTTTGGGCCTGGTGTCTGGATAAGCATATAGCCTGTGAAAGATGATAGCCTAATGTGGCATGGGCAAACTAAAATCAATCCATCGATTGTTATAGGCCTAAGAATATCACATAGGGACAACCACGAAATTGACCACGAAATTGTAACAGTCATACGCAATCTTTACAAAATGTTTTCAATCCGATGTGTGTGGTCACTGTATAGGCCTACTGTTATTATAGGCCTACTGTTATTATAGGCCTACTGTTATTATAGGCCTACTGTTATTATAGGCATACTGTTATTATAGGCCTACTGTTATTATAGGCCTACTGTTATTATAGGCCTACTGTTATTATAGGCCTACTGTTATTATAGGCATACTGTTATTATAGGCCTACTGTTATTATAGGCCTACTGTTATTATAGGCCTACTGTTATTATAGGCCTACTGTTATTATAGGCCTACTGTTATTATAGGCCTACTGTTATTATAGGCCTACTGTTATTATAGGCATACTGTTATTATAGGCCTACTGAGATTTTTTTATTATTTTTTATATTTTTTTATTAAAAACATTGTGATCGCATCAGGTCCTTTTTTTAGGGCTTTGAAAAGTTTTAACATTGCCATAGGAAAATGTCATTCAATTAGGCCACATTTTACGCACACCATGAGATAGAAGCGGTGCGCTATGCGCGCACACGCACAGACAAACGCACAGAGCAGCGCCAACCACCCCCATTGACTACGTAAGGTTGTCATGCCAAATCGAGTCTGTCAAACTCACCTGTTCTGGAAAGCGTCAAGCAGCCGCGGGTCGAGAATGTTTTCTTCTGGTTCCCACGTGTTATATCTATTAAGACAGAAAGTGTGTGAGAGAGAGAGCGAGAGAGAGAGAGAGCGAGAGAGAGAAAGAGAGAGAGATATTAATATCAACATCAGCAGAGGTCGCCTTCTATCAACCAAACTACAAGCATATCAAATGTGCTTGATCCGCTTGATTGCAGACAGAATCCATTGTAAAGTAGCTAGGCAACTTCTGTAATCAGATTAGCTGTTAACAGTTAGCAGTCAGTCTTGACGAAATAGGCCGACATACGAAACATAAACATTATTGATAAATGTGTAATAAAGTAAGAGCAAAGTGTAGCCTATACTCTGGAAATAGGTCATTATAAAGTGTTAATAATTGCTAGGAAGTATACTTCACAAAGTCAGCACAAGCAAAACAGCAACTCTATGAGGGCGTTTAGGGTAACGTGGGGTAACAAGTCCCCGGAGTAACTGCCCCCCCCCCCCCCCCTACATTTCTCACAGAAACCACTTTGTCATCCGTCTAATCTACTTTTTTTTTTTAAGTCACTCGAACAAAACGATTCTGAGGTAAGGTGATCTAATGATTGTCATTTAGAAAAAACATACATATATATTCAAATTACGTTAGACCTATACACTTTTTATAGATGTACCATTAGGGCAATCCAATGCAAGATAATGGTACCTAACTTAGCATGTCCAAGTCATCTGCAAATAACTCCATTGAGTTACACAGTCAGTTTTTTCTATATACTGTAGCATTTGGACATGATTTTGTGTGAAAAGGAGAAGAGGAACCTTCCATCAAAACCTCATCATAGTGAGGATATTAATAGTGAGATGTGTAATGCCATTGTTTCAATATTTCATTTATTTACCTTAAATAAGATACATAGATTATAGCTTTTAAGAGCTAATTACTAGAACATGTTATTGGGGGGCTAGTTACCCCAGGTTACCTTCATTTTCACTTAACACATCAATTAGTGATAGCATCCTAAACGCCATCGATCGAATCAAACATTCTCTTCAACGCGCGCAAAGACGCACCCGCGCCACACACACACACTTGAAAACTTGAAATATTAATTTGCATTACTAAGGTAGTACTAAAGTATGCTATAGTATTTTAAAAGGTAACTTACTTTGGAGACCATCCTCGCCACTTGACTAGGTATTCCATCCTCCCCTATACGCAGATGAGAGAACATATTGGTTCATTTGATTATAAGCGGTTCTTTGACATTATAGTCTATCTGCAAAAACACAACAGCAACATAATTTACTTCCATCAATTACGCAATATATTGCATAGCGATACCAACTAACCCT
Source organism: Oncorhynchus gorbuscha (assembly GCF_021184085.1). Classification (NCBI taxonomy): domain Eukaryota; kingdom Metazoa; phylum Chordata; class Actinopteri; order Salmoniformes; family Salmonidae; genus Oncorhynchus; species Oncorhynchus gorbuscha. Next base: position 13,486,383 of record NC_060198.1, read on the forward strand.
GTTTGTGGACATTGAGCAATCATATATTTGAAGTGTTTTCAAACCTTTCGATTCCGCTTCTTCTCGATGCTCTCCACCGCAAAGACGTGCTCTCCCGCGGCGGGTAGCTCCATTTCCGATGCAAAGGGAAGGTTTCTCTTCCAATCCCTGTAGAAAATGTCACCCTTCCCGCGTGTGTGCTGTTTTTCCGTCGTTCAAATTGATACGGGAGATTTCCCTTCTCTCCGATCTTCCCTCTCTTTCCCTCTCACTCTATTTGGAATTCGTTGGCAGTAGCAGTGCGATACGTTTTGCTTTGCACACGAGAAGGGGTCGCAGAAAACTGTTAACGCAAAGAGCCATTGACGTGACGTCAGGAGGAGGAGGCGCTTTTGGGGGCTGGGGCAGTTTCATGCTTGAGCCCATGGATGTGTAGGGTGAAATGGAACTGCAAGAGGGTACTATGAAAAGTATAATGTTGTTTTATGATATGTCAAATTGAGAATTGTAACTGAATATTTGCCTTTTACGCATGTCATCCAAATCACGAAAAAAGGAATCAAGGCTCCATGCCCATTTCCTTTGATCTATTTTAATTAATGTAGCCTATTTGTTAACGTATTCATTAACATTTTCACAAGTGTATGGTAGATATTTCTAAAGGCCACACCCATGATTTCCTTAAAGTCTGAAACCGATGGATAAATGAAGTGATCGTCATTGGTGTGCGACTCATCATCAATAGGCCTACTGAAATTCAACTTTGGGGTCCCACACCAAAACAAATATATGCAACAATTAATTATGGGTATGGTAGGCCCTATGTAGCCCATAACTGAATGATACAATAAATGGTACCCTGAGCATTTAACCACGATAGAAAACCAACATTATGCACACTGATTAAGCTATAGAAGATTGTATTAATCAGTCCCCTATCTAATTGACACATTATACTAATAATAACCATCATCACCGTCATAGGATTGTGATAACTGTATTATGGATTTCCCAGGTTATTTACGATCGTTTTCCAAAGACTTCACACGGGGATCTTTGAAAGAAATTCCATAAACGTGAGCTTTGCTATTCGCCTTAGTGACTTGGCTAACATACCCAATGGCTGAGCAAGGCTGCGTCGTGCTGGTAGGCATTTTCCATAAACATCGACCCTCTCCATCCATATGATCTGTCCTTCTTTTAATACAAGGTCATATGTAAAGCCATTTTCGAGAGCCAGTGTCGCGGTACGGGGCATCTAGTGAAATTTCTCTGCACATCAATGGCCCGTGGTTGTGTCAGAGATATGTAGGTCACATCAGTTAGTCTTAAACCCGGTTGGCATTTCTTCCACCGCGTTTATTTCTGCCATGACTTTGACGGGCACCAGCCGCTGCGTTATCACTTTTGGGCGACAGACGCATGGGCCTACCTCTGGCACATAGAAAAGGCAACATAATGTGTGTTTGCTTTTTTTGCACCTTACAACAGCACAGTTGTTGCCGCTGGTGGTGGTTCGTGTGTGTCTTATGCCCGCTGTCTTTTTGAATCATGAAAAAAGGTTGAACATGTTGACAAGTAGGCTATAGTCACCGCACACGCACGGTTGTACACAAGCACGGTTGTACACACGCTACACACGCACGGTTGTACACACACACGCACACACATACACGCGTAGATTTGGCTTGTCAAAAGACCTGTTATATTGTATAAGTCTTACACATTGTACAATTATTTGTATTTGTCTACATTGTTATTTATTTCGTTATATGTTTTCGGTATAAAGGCGCGAGCGTCGAGTATAATTTTAAACCTAAATAAAATTCAGCAGCCCAAGGGTTAAAGGAGAACAGTTCATGCAGGCGGCAATGTTCAGCCTATTGCAGACAGGCACGACTTCCTTTCCTTATAAGGCAATGAGCTCAAAACGCCAGACAAATATCACATGAACTAGTTGAACGACCAGCTTCACAAGAGTATTTGCGCACAAATTCACTCCCATACTCACGCTGGCTATCAAAACATTCATTCATTTTCAATAGGTTCAAAGGAAAGACCACAAAGCATTGTCATCGTGGCTCGAGCAGCGAGCTTTGAGCGGTCACAAAAACAGCAATTCTATAACATTCGTAATCTTCTTCACAATAAATACCGTTTACTGCAAGGGCCACAATACTCAAATACACTTATTTGGATGAAAGCCATTTGAAACGAAGTTTTGCCATCTTTTTTTAGTAGATACACTATTCTCCAATCACACCTGACCCTTGATATGCCCATGGAAAAATCACATTTGTATGTCACCAAAAGGCTATGACTGTTGTATCACCTATCTTGTATAGGTTTTGCGTAATATTACAATTTATGAGCCATAATAGTTAAAGATGTAACACTGTATGTAATTGGAATGATAAAAATGGACACCAACACATCATTTCCACTTCACTCTCTTTCAACTTGCGCGTGGCACATGTTCAAAGGTTCAAGGGAACGCGATGCACGTGCAGTCCAATTAATATGTTATCATGTCCATGCAAACTCCATACGGAGAATTCTGTTCGGAGAATAACCCGACTGAATGAACAGACCCTTTCAGCAACTGAAAGCTCAATGTCACTTATAAAAAAAAATCAGCAAAGGGATCTACATGGCCAATTTGAGGAACAATTATATCGTAGACTAGGCCTGCATCATGTCATAACTGCAACCAGCCATTCCAAAACTACAGCAATTCGATGTTTATTAGGGGCATTTCTTGTGAAGTCATCACACATGAACCTCTAACCCACAGAGATAACGCATGATTCATCTCAAGATAATAAACCCATGTGAAACTCAGGTTCAATGTTTAATTGGAGATTTCCATTCTTACATAGAATGATGACCACACATGAGACTGAAAATAGCCTACACAATTTCCTCTTAACTTAGAAGGACAGTTTATGCATAAAGGACTTTCAAAGTCATTCATTTGTCTTGATAGAAAATGATGTTCCTGACAGCACAAGGTTGACCAAATAGGTTACAATGGACCAGGTGATCTATTTCATTTAGGTTACAGTTGCCATGGTTGTTGGGATGAACAGCCAGATTGTATAAAGAATTTGAGAAGACTTGTAGTGTGATATGCCCTCCTTTCAAGTAAATCCTCTATTATATACGTCAAGCTTTTCTAAAACAACTCATTGACTGCCTGACATGTACTTCACAGCCTCCCTATGCCAAATGGGACTACAACTAAATGTATTGAGCAAAATGAATAAACAAAATGAAACATACACACTAAAAACAAATGGTTCGATATAGTGCCATATATGGGTTCTTTGGCTTGTAACCAACCTTTATTTGAAGGTTCTATAAAGAATAATGCTCATAAGGTTCTAACTGGAACTCGTATGGTGCTATAAAGAACCCTTTCCCAAGGTTCTATAAAGAACCATTCACATAGCCCCCCAAAAAGATTTCGCTATGGTTAGAACCCCTTTTGAGACTGTATAGAACCATTTTTTTTTAAATGGATCTTTATAGAACCTTGATGGAAAATGGTTTTATAAAGAACCTTTCTCAATCATCCCATAGGCTCTTTGTAGAACCATACAGGTTTTTCTATTCTGGTTTAATAGCCATATTATATTGTTAAAATTCCAGTGGTTTTATTATTGTCTTAATTAACAAGTTGAATCAGGTGTGCTAGCTCTGGAACAGCTTTTTTAGAAACAGACAACCATTACATTTACATTAGGTCCACATGAATGGGTCCAATGACATGCATTAGGTATGGGAGAGAGAAAAATATGAATTATGTTAAGCAATGGGAAGTATAGGGGACATGGTTGGTGAGAAATTGAAATTATGGCCCTCAGAACAAGGGTAGGGGATGGTGCAGGGTAGGTACAAAGAAGAGGAGGGCATTTGGGTCAGGGGTTTTGAAGGGAATCGTTGCTGCATGTATGAATCTGTTTGAAGGGATGTGGGCAAGAGAGCCGGGAGAGCTAGGCAGTGTACAAAAGGGGCAGTATGTAGTGACAGGATGGTTTATACAACAGGGCGACATCTGAGTAAGATGACATTTAGCCTACACGTAGGAAATAAACTGACTTTATGTGCGTCAGAGAGAAGAAACCTGACAAAGATCAAATGACGAAGAGCTTAAATTACGACCAAGAAACTGTGTATGGAGAGAAGGCATGAGAGTTTACACAAGAGGAAGGGACCAGGAATGAGGAATTTATTGTCCAAGTATGTAATGGTGGAGAATGATAAGAATAATAAAAAGGATTTTGAACTGAAAGGGACTGTACAGACAGGTAAACCAGGAGGAGTCTCGGGTGGATGTGACAGATGGGGGAAGGGATGAAGAAAGATTTGAGAGTTGAAGCAGGAGAACAAAGTCTTGGCTTCGGAAATTGACCAACTCAACTAGATAATATAGCATGGTAATTTACATACTGTTTACACCATGTATATGCTAATTAGGTGGAGTTAATGACACCTGTTAAACTATTATAAACTATCACGATTTGGAAGACCAAACAAGTGGCTACCAATGGAGGTCTTCATCATTAGGATCCGTGACTTTTATTCAACTCAATCTTTTAAGTCCTCCACCCACATAGTAATCCTTACTTTCAAGAACGAAAGGAATCATTTCCAGGTTGGGGCACATTCTTATGGGAATAAAGAATCAAATGTGCCACTGTGAGTGATGAATATCTCCATTGAGCTTCAATATTCCGGTTATTCAAGAAACATCGGCTCTGATGTTCAGTCATTCATAATAGGGACCAACACAAAGCTCTAAAATAAATAAACACACATATGACTCATTCATAATGGCTTTTATGCCAGAGGGCCGTTTTAGTAACGTCAAACAGCAGCCTTCCCAGCAGCCTTCACCAGACACGACGCAAGTCGTTCACGTCTCTCCACACATCAGGGGAGAGAGCCACGATGTCACGATGACTCAACATTCTCCTTAGAACAGGCAGGGTAATTGGTTGGGAGTCTATGGAGCAGCTCAGGACGTCAGAGGCAGGTAACAGTTATGCCTTTTGAACAGTCAGCTGACTCACAGTTGAGAATGTTCTATTCATGTTTTTTCCTCTTTTTCTCTCCCCTCTGCTTCTAGTGACGTACTCTCCCTCCCTCTCTCTCCTCTCTCTCCTCTCTCTCCTCTATCTGCGTCTGTCTGTCTGTCTGTCTGTCTGTCTGTCTGTCTGTCTGTCTGTCTGTCTGTCTGTCTGTCTGTCTGTCTGTCTGTCTGTCTGTCTGTCTGTCTGTCTGTCTGTCTGTCTGTCTGTCTGTCTGTCTGTCTGTCTGTCTGTCTGTCTGTCTGTCTGTCTGTCTGTCTGTCTGTCTGTCTGTCTGTCTGTCTGTCTGTCTGTCTGTCTGTCTGTCTGTCTGTCTGTCTGTCTGTCTGTCTGTCTGTCTGTCTGTCTGTCTGTCTGTCTGTCTGTCTGTCTGTCTGTCTGTCTGTCTGTCTGTCTGTCTGTCTGTCTGTCTGTCTGTCTCTCTCTCTCTCTCTCTCTCTCTCTCTCTCTCTCTCTCTCTCTCTCTCTCTCTCTCTCTCTCTCTCTCTCTCTCTCTCTCTCTCTCTCTCTCTCTCTCTCTCTCTCTCCTCTCTCTCTCCGCCTACCTCTCTACTCTGTCTGTCTGTCTCTCTCGCCTCTCTCTCTCTCTCTCTCTCTCTCTCTCTCTCTCTCTCTCTCTCTCTCTCTCTCTCTCTCTCTCTCTCCGCCTACCTCTCTCATCCCTCTCTACTCTGTCTGTCTGTCTCTCTTTCTGCCTACCTCTCTCATCCCTCCGTCCGTCCCCTCTCTCTCTCTCTCCGTCCGCCTACCTCTCTCATCCCTCTCTACTCCCTCTCTGACTCCACATGGCCCCACCCACCAGATTAAACCAGTTCATCAATCGGAATATTGACCGTGCCTTTCGCGGTTTTACGAACCCCCCCCCTGCTCTTCGTGACGTTCAAACGGCTTCTTCTGCTTCCATGGTAGCTCGGATCCTTTAAGCACCAGAACAATCAAAGCAGGAAATATTGTGAACGTCAACTATTAGAGTAAAAAGAAGACTATAAAAAGCTCCTGTTGGTTGTGTGGACGTCTGTGGTAGTTGGTGTGATGTATCGGTTCACTGGCAGCCAGGTGTGGTTAGTTGGCAGAAAGGGAGTGAGTCCCTGGTCTTGGTCCACTATAATCTAGCACCTCTGATGGCGAATGTTAACCGCCCCTAATCATGTGTCTGGCAGGGAGCGCCACAGACGCCATTTGTGTTGCCTGTCGGGGTCTGGAAGAGACCCAGTGAGAGAGTGGTGCTGGTGATGGAGGGCCAGACGGGGTGAGAAGAACAGACTGGCCACGGCTGGGAAGACAGACAGACTGGGCAAGGATGGGCAGACAGGCTGGGTCGGCAGATAGACATGTCGAGTGAGCAGGAAAACAGACAGAGCGGGAAGGCAGGCACACTTAGAAAATAAGGGTTCAAAAAGGGCTCTTCGGCAGACCTTGTATGATAACCCTTTTTTGGTTCCAGGTAGAAGCCATTTGGTTCCAAAAAGAACCATTTCACCTAGCAAAGAACCCCCAAAGACTTCTTTAAGAACCCTTTTCTAAAAAGGGTCTACCTGGGCCAAGATTACCTACTGCCATATAGATCTTGCAGAACTTTAAAAACCTCTGAAGAGAATTCTAGAAACCTCCACAGAGCTCTATAATCCTCATTCTCCTGTCACTACTGTATGGTTGCCACCCTGTCCGAAATATGAGAACAAACAACTGGAAGTGAGTACTACATTAGTTAAACTCCAGCCTGAACATATACAGTATATTGGCTTTTTAACATTTTATTTAACCTTGATTTAACTAGGCACGTCAGTTAATTAGGAACAAATGATTATTTACAACGACGGCCTACCGGGGAACAGTGGGTTAAACTGCCTTGTTCAGGGGCAGAACGACACATTTCTACCTTGTCAGCTCGGGGATTCGATCCAGCAACCTTTCGGGTTACTGGCCCAACGCTCTAACCTGCCGCCTAGGCTAGACTGAGAGTTTCGAGATCCACCATTGGAGATCCCCCCAACATCCCTCTAGCCATGATGGTAACCTAGTGAACCCAGAAGTGACAGAGAGAGAGAGAGAGAGACCCTGATAGGCACCAGTAGTCATTTACGAGAGAGAGGGAGAAGGGGGGATCTTAAGCTGAGGAGTGAGGGTCTAGGATTGTATTCTATGTGCCTGTGAGTGTCTAAATGTTAAGAGCGGCCTGCAGCCACCCTGACAGGGCTCGATGGGGGATGATTAGGCTGTGCCATCACACTGGCTGCCCAGCCAGGCCCAGCCGAGTGCTGCTGTCTGCAACCACTGAGGAAGAATTATTATTAGGCCAACACAATGATTAGCAACCGTCTTAACGCCATGCTGTTCTCATTTCGGGGGGAAACTCATCCAAGATGGATGACCTGGGGCCGATTTGAAATGGAATATCCTTTCAGTTTAGGGAAGCTAATTGGGGAAGCTAGCTAGCTAGCTGGCTAACATTGGTTACAGAGGTGGAAGCAAATCCAAGTCCATTACATGCTGTCCTACTTGGATATGACATTAATGTGAACTTATCCAGTATGTTTTGATGCAATGCTTTAGATTTCCTTTTCCGTTGACGTGCTTAACATTTGAATGTTTTTTTGTTTGTTTGGCCAAACCAGAGGAGCTGGTGCAAAATTGGAATATTCAAATGAATATTAAATTCAGTCCTATTAGATGTAATACGTTAACTAGATACAGCTGTTTTTTATCATATGGATCTCATACAGGTGTTGTATTCTGTATGTTAGATCTATTTGATAGATTCATTGTATTGTGGTGCCATAGACTGTAGTGAGTGTGATGCTTAGCAGAATGAATGGCAGCTGTGGGGCTGCGTTTTCTGGCTCATTGCTCTGAAATGGCTCTCCTAGTGCCATTGTCACCGTTACTGCGGTGAGTAGGGAGTCTCTCTCTTTCTCGCTCTCTCTCTGTTCTTCCCTCTCTCTCTCTCTCTCTCTTTTTTCTTTCCCAAGCAAGAAGCCCCCACGTCATCGCTTCCCTGGAGCTGTGAGTGGGGGATGGGAAGCAGGGATGGAGAGAAGGAGGGATGAGGGGGAGGGGAGGGGAGGGGGTGGGTCGATGGACAGGCTGCCGGGCTCGTGGGGAGGCGGCGGAATTCTGCAGGTTGCCACGGTGAGCCAGTCGATAGCGTATTGAGCACTTGGCTGCCGCAGAGTGTGCAGGAGTCAAGAAGAGGGGAAAGAGAAGGAGAGAAAGAGAGCGAGAGAGAGAAAGAAACCGTGTCTCTGCCCTTCAGTGTCTGTAGCAGAGCCCATGTACGCATGTACGCACGCACACGCACACACGCACACACACACACACACACACACACACACACACACACACACACACACACACACACACACACACACACACACACACACACACACACACACACACACACCATTCAAAATCCATTATCTGCCCACTGCAGATTTGAACCAGACCACATCAGCCCTGCTATAAGTTGGATTAAAGCGCAGCTCAAAGGAAACTTAAGTACGTGATCGCTTCCTTTCCTGGAGGTGCCAGATATCCCCTGTGTGTGTGTGTGTGTGTGTGTGTGTGTGTGTGTGTGTGTGTGTGTGTGTGTGTGTGTGTGTGTGTGTGTGTGTGTGTGTGTGTGTGTGTGTGTGTGTGTGCGCGTATCCTGTGTGCGTGTCTGTGTGTGTATGAGCCAAACACCCTCCTGTGTCATGCAAATTGTGAGTTCCTGGTCGGTCTGTGAGGAGGGAACAAGGCCATTGATTGGAGTACCTAACGCCGCGGAGCACGCTCCTCTCAATGGTGTCCTGTGGGGGAGCAAATTTGCCTATTTTGATTGAATTTTAATTTTCCGGAGGTGGTGCAGTGAGAGAGGGAGGGAGTAATGGGGCTTTTCATTTATCCAGTGAAAACGGCGGCTGCCTCCTCCTCTGCGGCAAGGGAGTGGATTCATGAAAATGATGTTTTACAGAAAAAAGGATCATTATCATTCGATTTGGCAGAGTTGTTTTAAAATGGAGGGAAGCGGTTTGGCCAATGTTCAAACAAAGAAATAATAAGTTGTCTACACAATGCCTGGTTTAAATAGGACAATAGGCTGTATTTGTTACACACTATATTCTGACCAATAAAATGCTCTATTGGCTATAAGACTATTATCTATTGCCATATATGGGAAATGGAAGCTCTATCATTTTATTTGTATTATATTTTATATCATATAACACTATATATCAGAGTGGAACTGAATTAGAGCCCACTAGTGCATTAACGTCTGGCCTTTATCCTGGCTCTTTCTCATAAATTCATATATGTGGATCATATTGCACTTATTACATAATGACAATACATGTTCTTTTTACCATATCTTTTTTAGTCCTAAAAAAATCAAATTGAATTGTAGAGCACCAGTGGATTAGGGCTAGGTACTGAATAGTCCACTTCCTTTGGCCGTTATCCTGTGTTTTTCTCCTTGATTTTAATAGGGCTTCCTACGTGAATCTGCCCTCATCCCAGCCGAGGGCTCTGGTCAAAAGTAGTGCACTATCTATGGGATAGGGTGCCATTTAGGACACAGCCTTGGTATTCATCTTGACCTTATTCGTCTCTTGACTTTGCCTGCCTGCTTGGCTCTCCAGCTCTGGGCTTTTGACATGTGGCCACATTTTCTCCACTGTGCATCTCTCACCCTGGGTTACAGACAGACAGACAGACAGACAGACAGACAGACAGACAGACAGACAGACAGACAGACAGACAGACAGACAGACAGACAGACAGACAGACAGACAGACAGACAGACAGACAGACAGACAGACAGACAGACAGACAGACAGACAGACAGACAGACAGACAGACAGACAGACAGACAGACAGACAGACAGACAGAGAGAGAGAGAGAGAGAGAGAGAGAGAGAGAGAGAGAGAGAGAGAGAGAGAGAGAGAGAGAGAGAGAGAGAGAGAGAGAGAGAGAGAGAGAGAGAGAGAAATATAAATGGATTTCACCCATGTGCTGTATATGAGAGCGAGAGCAAAAGAGAGTGAGCGACAGAATGATGGAGAGAGCGAGGGAGAGAAAGAGAAAGACAGCGAGAGACAAACAGCGATCAATGTCTGTGGATTTCTGCATGAACCACCCCACCACTCTATGCCAGAGAACTGTCCCTGTATCCCTCCCTTCCCTGTATTCCTCTCCATGGGTCCCATCCAGCCTGTCCCTCTCTTTTCTGCCCAGTCTGTTAAAATCTCTATAAATAACCAAGTCCTGCCTTCTCTCACAGACAAAAGAGACAGACAGTTGGTGTTGCTGGTTCTGCTGGTGTTCCATGTCAATGCCTTCAATGCCCCCCTCGCTCCCTGCCAGAGCTAGTAGGATGACAGGGATGGAAGGACCACGAAACATCATTAAACCAATGGGTTCCTTTGATGGCTCGTCTGTTGTATCCTGACCCCGCCTGCCCCCATTGTTTGTCCGGTAATCACGTTAACCAACACAGGCGCTGGCCCCGGCACGTTCCCCCGACAAACAAACAGGTGGTCATTAGTGAGGGTCAAATTCGTTATGAGACGGCTGGCTTGTTACGACGTTGGAGATTGAGAGGGAGAGAGTGGGGAGCGAGGGAGAGACTGGAGAGAGAGGACAGCAGGGGGGGGGGCAGATGAGGGAGACACGTGTAAACGTAAGCAGACACGGAGAAAAACACATTCACACAACACGTAGGTGCACACACGCGCAGACAAATATACACGCACACACACACGTACACACACACAAACAAACCTATGCACATCAAATCGAAGTTTGTTTGTCACGTGCGCCGAATACAACAGACCTTACAGTGAAATGCTTACTTACAGGCTCTAACCGACAGTGCAAAGAAGGTATTATGTGAACAATAGGTAAGTAAAGAAATGAAACAACAGTAAAAGACAGTGAAAAATAACAGTAACGAGGCTGTAATAGTAGCGAGGCTACATACAGACAGGTCGTATGTCCATGTAGATATGGTTAAAGTGACTATGCATATATGATGAACAGAGAGTAGCAGTAGCGTAAAAGAGGGGTGACGGGTGGTGGGTGGCGGGACAGAATGCAGATAGGCCGGTTACATCATACACACACACACCCACTTTTCCTAACACACATCTCTCAATGCGAGCCCTATACAAAAGCCAGTGGTAGAGCTGTTGGTCTGGGGCCAGTTGAGCGCTGTCTGCAGAATTATAACTTGGGGGCTTGTGCAAAGCTGTGCAGCCTGGGAGAGTAACACGAGACAAATTTGGCATGGACAGACAGCGCACATTCACAGCTCACACACACACACGCACATATGCACACACAGGGCCGCACGCGTACCCACACACACCGTGCACACACGCGTACAGACACACATACGTAGACGACACACACACGCACGCACACACACATACACAGCGAGATCTGTCTCATAAATCAGAGGCCTCTCATAAAGGGCCGGAAACCCAAGGACAGCTCAGACACGTGGAGCAGACAGACACAGCCAGGGAGGGCCTCTGGTCCCACGCCACCGTCTGGGAGAGTGTGTGTGTGGGTTCCAGTGTGTGTGTGTGTGTACGAGAGATTCTGATTTTATTTAGGATCCCCATTAGCTGATACCAATGGCAACAGTTAGTCTTACTGGGATCCGACACATAATTACAGACAAAAATACTTTTCAATTGATATACATTTAAAAACATGAACATGTAGACATTCCAGTGCCTTCCGAAAGTATTCATACCCCTTGATTTATTTCACATTTTGTTGTGTTACAGCCTGGATTCAAAATTAATTAAATATATTGTTTTCTCATCCATTAAACACAATACCATGTGAAAACATGTTTTTATTTTTTTTATTTTGCAAATCTATTGAAAATGCAGAAATATGTCCTTTAAGTAAGTATTAGGTACTACTTTGTAGAACCACCATTGGCAGCGATTATAGCTGTGACTCTTTCTAGGTAGTGAGTTTTCCAAACCTGGATTGTGCAACATTTGCCCATAATTCTTGTCAAAATTCTAATTGGTTGTGTATCATTGTTAGAACCATTTTAAGGTCTTGCCATAGGTTTTCTTTGTAGATTTAAGTCAAAACTGTAACTCGGTCACTCAGGAACATTATCTGTCTTCTTCGAAGCAACTACAGTGCAGATTTGGCCTTGTGTTTTAGGTTATTGTCCTGTCAAGATGGCACCGACTGACATGGCAGCTCTAGCTCCTAAGCAACTTTGCAGTATTTCGTTTTTTTTGTTGCATTATTAGCCCAGAACGTTTCTTGTATTATTACATACAGCCGAAAAACATAAAAAATAAACAAGAATTTTGCGACACCTGCAATAACATCTGCTAAATATGTGTATGTGACCAATAAATGTAGATTTGATTTGAAAGGTAAATTAAACTCCCAGTGTCTGGTGGAAAGCAGACTGAACAAGGTTTATCGCTATGATTTTGCCTGTGCTGTGCTGTGCTGGGCTGTGCATTGCATTTATTTTTTATCCTGAAAAACTCCCCAGTCCTTAACGATTACAAGCATATCCATAACATGATGCAGCCACTACCATGCTTGAAAATATGGAGAGTGGTACTCAGTAATGTGTTGAATTGAATTTTCCCCAAACATAACATTTTGTATTCAGGACAAAAAGTGAATTGCTTTGCCACATTCAGTTTTATTTTAGTGCCTTGTTGTAAACAGCATGCATGTTTTGGAATATTTGTTTTCTGTACAGGCTTCCTTCTTTTCACTCTGTCAATTAGGTTAGTATCGTGGAGTAACTACAATGCTGTTGATCCATCCTCAGTTTTCTCCTATCACAGTCATTAAACTCTGTAACTGTTTTAAAGTCACAATTGGCCCCATGGTGAAATGCCTGAGCGGTTTCCTTCCTCTCTGGTAACTGAGTTAGGAAGTATGTCTGTATGTTTGTAGTGACTGGGTGTATTGATACATCATCCAGAGTGTAGTTAATAACTACACCATGCTCAAAGGGATATTCAATGTCTGCTTTTTTTTACCCAGATACCCATAGGTGCCTTTCTTTGCGAGGCATTGGAAAACTTCCCTGGTCCTTTGGTGGAATCTGTGTTTGAAATTCACTGCTCGACTGGGGGACTTAAAGATAATTGTATGTGTTGGGTACAGAGATGAGGTAGTCATTAAAAAATCATGGTAAACCTTATTTTTGCACACAGAGTGCAACTTCTTATGTGACCTTTCACGCAAATTGTTACTTTTGAACGTATTTAGGCTTGCCATAACAAAGAGGCTGAAAACTTATTGAGTCAAGAATTTTTAAACATAAAATGTATAAAATATCATTCCACTTTGACATTATTGGGTATGGTAGGTCATTGACAAATAATCTCAATGTAATCCATTTTAAATTCAGATTGTAACACAACAAAATGTGGAATAAGTCAAGAGGTGTGAATACTTTAAGGCAATGTATATATATATATATAAAAACAACTAAAGACACACCAATTTCACAATTTAAAAAAAATACAACCAAAGAATAATAATGTGTGGGTGTGTATTGAGTGTGTGTTAGAGAGAGAGAGAGACAGAGTGTGTGTGTGTGTGTGTGTGTTGGCATCTATCAGTTGCACATACAGTGCATTCGGAAAGTATTCAGACCCCTTGATTTTTTCCACATTTTGTTACATTACAGCCTTATTCTAAAATGTATTTAATAGTTTTTCCCCTCATCAATTTACATGCAATATCCCATAATGACAAAGCAAAAACATATTTTTAGACATATTTGAAAATGTATTAAAAGAAAAAAACAGAAATAACACATTTACATAAGTATTCAGACCCTTTACTCAGTACATTGTTGAAGCACCTTTGGCAGCGATTACAACCTCAAGTCTTCTTGGGTTTGACGCTGCAAGGTTGGCACCACTCTATTTGGGGTGTTTCTCCGATTGTTTTCTGCAGATCCGCTCAAGCTCTGTCAGGTTGGATGGGGAGCGTCTCTGCACAGCTATTTTTAGGTCTCTCCAGAGATGTTCGATCGGGTTCAAGTCTGGTCTCTGGCGGGGTCACTGAAGGACATTCAGAAACTTGTCCCGAAGCAACTCCTGCGTTATCTTGGTTGTGTGCTTAGGGTCGTTGTCCTGTTGGAAGGTGAACCTTCGACCCCAGTCTGAGGTCCTGAGCGTGCTGGAGCAGGTTTTCATCGATGATCTCTCTGTACTTTGCTCTGTTAATCTCTTCCTCGATCCTGACTAGTCTCCCAGTCCCTGCCGTTGAAAAACATCCCCACAGCATGATGCTGTCACGACCTTTCTTCACCGTAGGGATTGTGCCAGGTTTCCTCCAGAGGTGACGCTTGGCATTCAGGCCAAAGAGTTCAATCTTGGTTTCATCAGACCAGTGAATCTTGTTTCTTATGGTCAGAGAGTCCTTTAGGTGCCTTTTACTGAGAAGTGGCTTCCATTTGGCCACTCTACCATAAAGGCCTGATTGGTGGAGTGCTGCAGAGATGGTTGTCCTTCTTGAAGATTCTCCCATCTCCACAGTGGAACTCTGGAGCCCAGTCAAAGTCAACTGTGGGACCCATATAGACAGGTGTGTGCGTTTCCAAATCCTGTCCTATGATCAATGGAAACAGGATGTACTTGAGCTCAATTTCGAGTCTCCTAGCAATGGGCCTGAATACTTATGTAAATGATGTATTTCTGTTTTTTTAATATATACATTTGCAAACATTTCTAAAAAACTGTTTTCACTTTTCATTATGGGGTATTGTGTCTAGATTGACGAGGAAAATGTTTTATTTAATTCATTTTAGAATAAGGCTGTAACGTAACAAAATGTGGAAAAAGAAAAGGGGTCTGAATATTTTCAGAATGCACTGTATCTCTTGCGTTCGCAAATTCACTCTGGCTAGCTATCTACTCTGATTTCAGATCACTCTTGTCTGAGTGTGCCAGAGCTCAGAATAACTGATGAATTTACGAAACCGTAAGACCCGCTGAATATGTCCGGTGATCAGTGAGGTGTGTTGTCATTTGTGTCTGAAAGTAGCTAGCTAGCCAACTTTAGCCAGTTAGCTTGGGTGCTTGGTTGGAACAACGCATGCATTGGCAGGTAAGCTGCAGAATAATGAATAGGCTATTCCACATAGTCTATTAGTGCAATTTTGACAACCAACTTGCTGAAAAAGTTTGAGAGGGTTTATCTAATGTTCCTTCATTAGATTTTAGCTCATCTTGCTCTGGCTATAATTAGTTGTTGATCTTGTTGTTGTTGATGTGCATATATGGAAAGATAGCCTACCCTTTTATGGTTGTTTGATCAATAGGACCGTAAAGTTCCAAAATGTAAGAGGACTCCCGTTGTATTTAGCTACATATTTGCAGAAATCCATTCAAGTGTATTTTGTGGCTTTTGCCGGATGTGTTCTAATGATCTAATGTAGCACTGATGCAACTGCCTGTAAACACACAGTCCAGTTCAAAGTGAATGATGGCAGGCCCTTGTGGCAAATGGCTTGTTTGGGCATTTCAGTTGAATGCATTCAGTTGTACAATTGACTAGGTATCCCACTTTCCATTTCCTTTCCCTTTCCCATATAGGCCTACTGTGCCTCTGATTGGCTATGGCGCACCGGTCTGTGTAGACTCCGGTCCTGGACGAGACAGATGTTTTTATTAGGTTTTATTTACTGCAGTATCTATTAATTGTCCAAACGCACAGCCACTTTCCCACTCTATATTGCAAATATTTTATGAATCTATGAAAATGTCATAAAATGTCATCCATAAAAGTCTTCCTGGGGATGTATATGACCAGATTATGATAATATTTCATGTTGCTGAAATGCTATCAGTTCCACTAATGCTAGTGGTAGATCATTAGTAAAAATAGAGAACAGTAAAGGGCCAAGACAGCTGCCTTGCGGAATACCACACTTTGCATGTTTTACATTAGAGAAGCTTCCATTAAATGAAACCTCTGTGTTCTATTGGATAAATAGCTCTCAACCCATGATATAGTAGAGGATGTAAAGCCATAACACATATGTTTTTCCAATAAGAGATTATGGTTAATAATATCAAATGCTGGTGCCACACTAAAGCCTAACAAAACAGCTCCCACAATCTTCTTACTATCAATTTCTTTTAGCCAAACATCAGTTATTTGAGTCAGTGCAGTACATGTTGAGTACCCTTCTTTAAAGCATGATGAAAGTTAATTTGTTCAGTGAGAAATAGCATTGTATCTGGTCAAACACAATTTTTTCAAAAGTTTGCTAAGAGCCGGCAGCAAGCTGATTGGTCGGCTGTTAGAACCAGTAGAGGGCTCTTTACCATTCTTGGGTAGCTGCATGGCTTTCGCTTCCCTCCAGATCTGAGGACAAACTCTTCTCTCCAGACGCAGATTAAGATATGACCAACAGGAGTTGCAATATAGTCTGCTACCATCTTCAATAGTTTTCCATCTAAGTTGTTGCGAAACCAGATGGTTTCTCGTTATTGATGGACAGCAATAATTTTTCCACCTCTCCCACACTAACTTTACAGAATTAAAAATGACAGTTTTTCTCTCATTATTAGGTCTTTTATGTATGAATGTGATGTCTCACAGTTGTTGTTGGAATTTCATGCCTGAGTTTATAATATAGTCATTAAAATAATTAGCAATAGCTAAAAACAATTGATGAATGAGCCTTCTGTTTCAATGAAAGATGAAAGATGAAGTTGAATTAGTCTTTCTGTCCATCATTGCATTTAATGTACTCCAAAGCTTTTTTCCATGATACTTTATAGAATTTATTTTCAAATCAAATCAAATTTGATTGGTCACATAGCTACATGCTTGTGTCCCTAGCTCCAACAGTGCAGAAGTATCTAACAATTCACAACAATAGTCTAAAAGTAAAATAATTGATTTAAGAAATAGAGAAATATTAAGACGAGCAATGCCAGAGTGGCATTGACTAAAATACAGCAGAATACAGTATATACAAATGAAATGAGTAAAGAAGTATGTAAACAGTATTAAAGTGGCCAGTGATTCCATGACTATGTACATAGGGCAGCAGCCTCTAAGGTGCAGGGCTGAGTAACCGGGTGGTAGCCGGCTAGTGATGGCTATTTAACAGTCTGATGGCCTTGAGACAGAAGCTGTTTTCAGTCTCTCGGTCCCAGCTTTGATGCACCTGTACTGACCTCACCTTCTGGATGATAACAGGGTGAACAGGCCGTGGCTCGGGTGGTTGATGTCCTTGATTATATTTTTGGCCTTCCTGTGACATAGGATGCATTAGGTGTCCTGGAGGGCAGGCCGTGTGGCCCCAGTGATGCGACCGCACCACCCTCTGGAGAGCTCTATGTTTATGGGCGGTGCAGTTGCCGTACCAGGCGGTGATACAGCCCAACAGGATATTCTCAATTGTACATCTGTAAAAGTTTGTAAGGGTCTTGGGGGCCAAGACAGATTTCTTCAGCCTCTAGTTTCATAATAGTTACTCTTCTTTTTGTTCAGTTCAGTCACATAATTTGTCAATTTACAGTAAGTTTGCCAATCAGTTGTGCAGCCAGACTTTTTAGCCACTCCTTCTGCTTCATCTTTCTCAACCATAAAAGTGGGTAAGAGAATGAATGTGTGTGTGTGAGTGAGAGTGTGTGCATGTGTTTGTGTGTGTGTGTGTTTGGTCATGCCCGGAGTTCCTAATTGTGCGGTGTGAATGTGAAGTGTGTATCAATGAAAACATTGTTTGCATACAGTAGCACCTAGCCTGAGTGTATATTTGCTAAGGTGTTTGTTTCTGTGGCAGCACAGCCATATATTTGTTTGTTGTTTTTCAATGTGGGGTTTGAATCAGTATTTAAGTCTCCATCTCTCCGTCTCTCTTTTTTACTCACTTTTATCGCTCTCTCCCTATCTACTCTCTCCCTTTGTCTCGGTTTGTTCTCTCTCCCTATCTACTCTCTCCCTTTGTCTCGGTTTGTTCTCTCTCCCTATCTACTCTCTCCCTTTGTCTCGGTTTGTTCTCTCTCCCTACTCTCTCCCTTTGTCTCGGTTTGTTCTCTCTCCCTATCTACTCTCTCCCTTTGTCTCGGTTTGTTCTCTCTCCCTATCTACTCTCTCCCTTTGTCTCGGTTTGTTCTCTCTCCCTATCTACTCTCTCCCTTTGTCTCGGTTTGTTCTCTCTCCCTATCTACTCTCTCCCTTTGTCTCGGTTTGTTCTCTCTCCCTATCTACTCTCTCCCTTTGTCTCGGTTTGTTCTCTCTCCCTATCTACTCTCTCCCTTTGTCTCGGTTTGTTCTCTCTCCCTATCTACTCTCTCCCTTTGTCTCGGTTTGTTCTCTCTCCCTATCTACTCTCTCCCTTTGTCTCGGTTTGTTCTCTCTCCCTATCTACTCTCTCCCTTTGTCTTGGTTTGTTCTCTCTCCCTCTCTCTCGCTTTTTGATCTTTCCCCCCCCTCTCTCTCTCTCTCTCTCTCTCTCTCCCTCTCATTCTCCCTCTCATTCTCTCTCTCTCTTCTCTCTCTCTCTCTCTCTCTCTCTCTCTCTCTCTCTCTCTCTCTCTCTCTCTCTCTCTCTCTCTCTCTCTCTCTCTCTCTCTCTCTCTCTCTCTCTCTCTCTCTCTCCCTCTCATTCTCCCTCTCTCCCTCTCATTCTCTCTCTCTCCCTCTCATTCTCTCTCTCTCCCTCTCCTCTAGCTCAGGCAGCGTGAGGTTTTCCCTACCCAGGCAGAGAGAGCCAGGAGTGGGGGAGGGGGAGACGAGGGGAGACGAGCGCTGGAGCTTGAATTATGGATTTTGAAAGATTTACCATTGCTGCTGGACTGCGGATGTTCGGATGGAGGGGGGGGGTGTACGGGTTCCAAAAAAAGAAGAAAAATTGAAATAAAAATGTCCCCTTGCGAAAGAGTGTGAGAGAGAGAGAGAGAGAGGGGAGGGAGGGAGGGAGGGCGGGCGAAGGCTTGGCTGACCAATTCCACACATCTCTTTTTCCAGTACTTTTGACATTCTGCCTTTCCTCTGGAAGGCGCTGAAAACAAAGCTGCCTTGGTCAGGTGGTGAATGTGAACGCTAACCCTCGTATGCCACGTTCTCAAAACACAGTTATCTTGGAGGTTTTAAGAGGCCAATAAAAACATGGTTAGATTGCTGAACTGCCGCGGGCTATAATTCACACATTAATACACACACACACACACACTAACACTTGCTGCTATCTGCTCTAGATTACGTCTCTCTTGCAAAATACATTTGATCTCAATGAGACTAACCTGGATAAATAAATATATAAATAAAGATAATGGAGAATATTTCAGATTGCACTGGTTATCGTATTGGTGCATAGTGTACACTACTTAAAGCACACTAACACTAGAAAAAAAAGGTGTCTTGAGCCGAAGGGATCTTGCATGTTACCGTTTTCTTTCAATAACTTTGGTGAATTTTCTCAACTCTTAAATGCAACATTTTAAACGGATAACATTTGTAATGCCCCCGATCTTATGTTCAGAACCTTTGAGTGTGCATTCATTGGGGTTTCACACATCTTTAACCACTGATTCATGTAACCCTTTCTAGCAGTCAAATGACCTAGTGGCCTCATGGGTGAAATTTGATGAATATATTTCATAATTTCATGCTAAAAAATCAACTGAAAAATCCAGTGTTTCTATATCAAACGGTTTGTTATACTTCCGTCTTCTGTCATGTACAATATATAAAGTGTAATATTGGGATGCAAACTCAAATGTATGACATTCCCACTCTATATCGGACATGGTATATATATATGTCTTCTGTTTTTAAGCCCATAACCATGTGTGTGAGGTGTATACTTTTGTTTTAAAGTAGATTTGTTTAAGACCACCAAGAAACGCCGCGTGATGCTGATTTAGCCCACTGCAGGAAAAGTAGATTTGTTTAAGACCACCAAGAAACGCCGCGTGATGCTGATTTAGCCCACTGCAGGAAAAGTAGATTTGTTTAAGAACACCAAGAAATGCCACGTGATGCTGATTTAGCCCACTGCAGGAAAAGTAGATTTGTTTAAGACCACCAAGAAACGCAGAGTGATGCTGATTTAGCCCACTGCAGGAAAAGTAGATTTGTTTAAGAACACCAAGAAATGCCACGTGATGCTGATTTAGCCCACTGCAGGAAAAGTAGATATGTTTAAGACCACCAAGAAACGCCACGTGATGCTGATTTAGCCCACTGCAGGAAAAGTAGATTTGTTTAAGACCACCAAGAAACGCCGCGTGATGCTGATTTAGCCCACTGCAGGAAAAGTAGATTTGTTTAAGACCAAAAAGTTGCGTAACAGTCTCTCTTTCCATTTCCCTTGAAAACCTGAACGCCAGGTTATTGGGGACTCGGAAGAAGCTGTCAAACTATATATATTAACTAGGCACATCATCCTTTTGGTTCAACAGTTATTAGTGTTGAGCATTTTGATTAAGCTATAGGTTATTGTATTGTTAACAAATGACTAGAAAATCTAATAAAAAGAGTGCATATTGGGGAGCCAGGCCCACCCAATTAGTGCTCCAACCAGGACATTATTTGTCCATTCTCATGGCATGGACAAAAAAATAAAACTGCAAATGTGTCTCTTTGCCCCATGACAAAATGTGTAGAATTGCAGGAAGTTAGCAATTCTTTGGGGGGGGGGGGTCACCAAGATTTCTGCAGACCCACCCGCCAACAAATGTCTGGCTACACTACTGATTGAAAGAGTGGCTTGGTGCGGTGAACAAGTGACTTTGTGAATTTGTTTGTTGAACTCAGTTAATTGAAAGTATGCTTAGAGTTTTGGAACACGAGCCATTTCTATGGTATGTTTAGGTTTCTTTGTGCTTAGAGTTATGAACATGTACCACATGCTTTTGAAAATTGCACAAAACTGAAAAATAACTATTTCTTGGTTCCGTCCCAAACAGCACCTTATTTCTAGTTCACTACTTTCGAACAGAGCCCTATGTGCCCTGGTCAAAAGTATCACATCATATGGGGAATAGGGTGCCGTTTGGTACTCAAATCATGTGTGTGTCTGGAGGCTGGGAAATGATGAATGTCATGACCAAAGCAGAGGTAGAAAAGGGATAAATGTGTAAAAGGGGGAAGGGAAAGGGGGAGGAAGACGACCAGGAGGATAAGAGAGGTAAAGAAGAGAGGAGAAAGGTGTGATGTCAGATGGAACTGCACAGAGCAACATGATTCCCCCTCTCCTCTCTCTGCCTCTCTTCCAGTCTTCTCTCTTCTATTCCTACTCTCCTCCACCCATGGCCAGTGCTCAAGGCCCTGCAATACATCAGGGTGTCACCACCGCCACACCCCAGGATGCTCTACTCTACTGCTGGTATACACACACACACACACACACACACACACACACACACACACACACACACACACACACACACACACACACACACACACACACACACACACACACACACACACACACACACACACACACACACACACACACACACACACACACACACACACACACACACCTTGTTGTTTAGCTCAAAGGATTACAATCAGTGCTGGGGAGGGATGTGTTTAAAAGCTATCAAATACATAATGAACTAATTAGATGTAGTTCATGGAAATAATGCATACAATGAACGCTTTTCATCTGAGGATGCCATAGTGCTTTACCATGTGTGAAGGGCATTCAAACTCGTAGAATCACACGTAAAAGAGGCCACTTTTGTGTCTTGCTTGTTCTCAACTAGCTTACCTGGTTAAATAAAGGGGAAATAATAACAATAAACTAAAATAAATGAGTGGCAAAGTAGGAAACTGCCAAGTCACAGATTGCTTATTACCTTCCACCTAAGTGCCAAACCTGAGGCCATCAACTCTTCCAGGTAACACATTTCTATCTGAACGTTCAGCAACTTTGCCAAAATGAATATAATGAAGAGAGCGAACACAATTCCCTTTCCTCTGGGACAGAAATGTATTTCTGTTCTAGGTAATATATTTCTAGCTGAAAGTCCGGTAACTTTGCGGATAGAAATGTAACGAATGGAGCGAACCCAATGGAGAGGTGTATGCACAGAGAGAACATGTCCAAAATGTAAACATGTCACTGTGTAACTGGTACACACGGTCATAGGGCAAACAGTTATTGGAAGTTCCCACTCAGGTGCCACCCATGCAGGGGAACATGTGAGTCATCATACCCCAGCTTATGACACCTTGGCCTGGGGAAAGTCAGCTCCCTTCCTCCCCACCATCCACCCACTGAATTATTGTTACCTCAATACTCACAACAGTAAAGACTATAGAGCCCTGGAAAATGAATGGGTATGAATGAAGATAGAATGACTGTAGAGTCCAGTCGGTTATGGTAACTGAATCATAGATAAAGTAATGTAGTCGATTCATATTGTATGAGTCTTTCTGGGCGGTGGAGTGTGTGGAGCAGAGAACAGTACAATCACAACTCCTTTCTGATGCACTTCAAAAGCAGCCACACGTGACAGCTCTAACCAGCAGAGAGGAGTGTGTGTGTGTGTGTGTGTGTGTGTGTGTGTGTGTGTGTGTGTGTGTGTGTGTGTGTGTGTGTGTGTGTGTGTGTGTGTGTGTGTGTGTGTGTGTGTGTGTGTGTGTGTGTGTGTGTGTGTGTGTGTGTGTGTGTGTGTGTGTGTGTGTGTGTGTGTGTGTGTGTAGGGGAGCTTTAAGTAGATCTCTGTTCCTTTAATAAGGGGTATGTTCCTGGCATTCTGAGAAAGTCATACTGCTGGGACAGACAGGTTTGTTTCTGTGTGCTTTCAGCAGCATGAATGCTCTCTCTCTCTCTCTCTCTCCTCTCCCCCCTCCCTCCCTCCCGACCTCTCTCTCTCCCTCTCCCCCTCCCTCCCTCCCTCTCTCTCAAGGGAGAAAGGGCAGTGTTGTTGACTTCTCTCTTCACTCCTCTAACATCCATAAAAAGAGAGGAAGTGAGAGACACGTGTGATCAGACCAAACACTCAGCATGAGCTGAACACATTCTTATGGAAATCAACCCAGCATGACTGTTACTGTGATAAAAGTCCACAGTGGTGACTTTTAAATTTTTTATCACAGGCGTATCACCACACCCCAACCAAAGCTGTGAGCAAGGAGGTATTGTGAAGGCGTCTGCTGACATTTGTTTGACGCTACATTGGTTAAGAGATACCAAAGGCAAGTGAGTGATCTGATACGATAAGATATGTGGGAAGACAGGGGATATAGAGAGGGTATTGAACTGTGATCTTGGCAAAATGCTCGAGATGGATTTTGTGTGTTTTGATGCTCAGTGTGTAAAGACCGTGTGTGTGTGTGTGTGTGTGTGAGTGTGGTGTGTGAAAACAGTGTGTGTGTTTTGTTCAGAGAGCAGCAGGTGTTCGGATCACAGTGACACTGGAGATGGGCTTGTGGGCTGATATATGTGCAACACACACACATTTCACTGGAAAAGCATTGGTCTACAGTAAACTTAGTTCATTTCTATCCTCTCTTCCCTCCCTCCCTCTCTGCCAGCGGGTGAGTCAGACAGGGGTGGTGAATCACCTCATCCTCCAGGTCCAAGGCGATGGGCACCACACACACACACACACACACACACACACACACACACACACACACACACACACACACACACACACACACACACACACACACACACACACACACACACACACACACACACACACACACACACACACACACACACACACACACACACACACACACACACTTCCTGTTACTGGAACCAGGTTCCCTTTTCAGTCAGAGCAAAATATTTTTGTTTTCTTTCCCTCTCTCCCTCTGCCCTCCTCTCTCTGGGGTCATGTGTGTAGTTAATTAAAGTTGGGGGCGGAGAGAAGAGAGAGGGAGAGGAGGAGCAGGAGGAGAGGGCCAGCTGCCACAGGCTGCATAATGCAGCTCAACCTTGGACTGCACATGGTCGACCACGACCCGTTATAAACTAAACACAGAAGCCACTTCTTGACTGCAACACTGTCTATATTATAAAACATGTGGAAGTTTTTAAATGGATATGAACTGTATAGTGCTAACAGAGAAACCACTTCTTGACTGTGAAGGACAACCACTGTATATTAAACACGAACTATTTTTAAACGAACTGCATAATGCAAAATCCCAAGCTCTGGAATCACATGTACAGGGACGTTTTCTGTTAGATGTAGAGAGCCACTTCTGTGTAAACAACACTGTATTTCCTTGTGTTGCCCGGAAATGAAAACCACATAGTTTATTTCCTCATCTATATATATATAGATAAGCCTGACGTGTCGTTCACCTCTGAAATGTTGAGTTCGTAAACGCTTCAGTCGATGAGACCTTATTTCAAGACTTGACATTTGTTGTGGTTTCACATGGATATAAATATACGGTATAGATACAGATATAGACAAGTTGCTATCTAGAACCTAAAATGTTTTTTCGGCTTTTTTCGGCAGAGCCCTTTGAAGAACTGTTTTTGGTTTCACGTTGAACCCTTTTGGGTTCCATGTAGAACCCTTTCCACAGAGAGTTACAACTCAAAAAGAGTTCTACCTGGAACCCAAAATAGTTCAACCTGGGACCAAAAAGAGTTATCCTATGGGGACAGCCGAAGAAACATCTTTTCGAAGAGTCTACCTATCCATATAAATACACTCTCACAAAACAACGTACGGAAAGGGAAACAAATGCTTGTGGTATTACAAAGACCACTTCACACGTGGCCCATCAAAGACAACCGTGTTTATGTGCTGAACATGTTGAGTATGGACACCACACTCTTAGCAAAAAGGGTTCCAAATGGGTTCTTTGGCTGTCCCCATAGGAGAACCCTTTTTGGTTCCAGCTAAAACCCTTTTCGGTTCCAGGTAGAACCATTTTGGGTTCCATGTAGAGCCCTCCGTGGAAAGGGTTCTACATGGAACCCAAAACAGTTCTACTTGGAACCAAAAGGGTTTTTACCTGGAACCAACCATGGCTCTTCAAAGGGTTCTCCATTTTCAGTTCTAGATAGCACCTTTTTTCCTAACAGTGCCTGTCTCAAGAGGAGCTGCTTATCATTGTTTGCAGTGTCTTATTTCAGTCCTGTGGTCAAGTATAGGGCTTTTGGCAATCTATTGCAATGGCCGCTTCTTGTGCTCAGAGCATCTTTCGCTAGCCCTCAAAAGGTATCATTATGCAGCTGAGCCTGCAAAATAAGAGGGTGAACGTGTGTGTTTGTGTGTGTGTTTGTGTGAGTGTGTGTGTGTGACCCTTCCTAGCTATTAGCTCCCCACTCGGCTTAAGTGAGATGGGCTGTCTCCTCCTCCCATCAGTAAACAGAGGGAGAGAGAGAGCGAGAGAGAGAAAGAAATAGAGAGAGAGAAAGAGAGAGAGAAAAAAGAGAGAGAGAGAGAGAGGCTTTTACATGCAAATCTCCCTTTTATCTCGCTTCCCTAATAGACAGCCATGGCAACAGGGATATGGGCCTTAATGAGGCAGACACACAGGTTAACAGCAGCAGGCTCAGTCAATGGGCACGTTTGACATGTACAGCCACTTACGCGCACTCCACATATATACACACACACATACAGACTTACACGCCCATACTCACACATGCGCAAACACACATACAGTATAATAACACACACACACACACACAGGGTTGGGGAGTAATGGATTACATGTAATCTGCTACATGTAAGGGATTGCAAAAAAAAAGAAAAAGAAACAGTAACTATAATCCATTGCATTTCCAGCAAAAATATTGTAATCAGATTAGATACTTTTGAAAACTAGGTGATTACTTCAAGGATTACTTTTCTATTCAGAAAGGATGTTTGCAAGAAAACAAACATTTGACACTTCTCGGTTTTCTCAATGACATTCTAAATCAGCATTGGTGAAAAAGGCCCGCGTTTAAGTTTGTTCCACCTGAGCGAGTCTGACCACAAAGTCAGAGACCACAATGGGGACACACCAAATGTGTTTGCTGGATCGCGGGAAAAGAGCAGGAACAGGCTTTTGTAGGCTACAGTCCAAGATGCTTTTGTCTTCCAATGGTGCGACTGCCGTCGGCACCCAAAGACGAGCCAACTTGAATAAACGCTTGGAGACAAGGATGCCCGTCGGGGTGTAGTCTACGGCGAAACGGATATCACTTATTTTTGATATCCACATATTGCATTGACGTGAATCGCACCGCTGCTCAGACATTTAGTTATTTGCTCCGTACGGATTGTGCTTATATATGCCATTTAGCAGACGCTTTTATCCAAAGTGCTCGTTGTGGACGGCAGTTCACAAACCTAAATGTGTATTTGAACCCAATCTAATGTATGCTGATAAAAAAAATATATAAAAGCTCCATAGGCCTAATGTCCACATGCTCAAACTAATATATTTATATATTCGTTCTTGAAGAATATGACTTAGAAATCCCTCAAGAGCTTACTTCGACCCAAAATATAAGCGTGTTTGTCCTCCAATGTTTGTAAACATTGCCAATGTAAACAAACACTGTATAGCCTCATAACTTGGTTCAAGCAATAGTGTTGATGTCATGGCTGGGCAGTCCTTGCGTCCGTAGCTCTGTCTACTCATCTGAGAGTGGTTACATTTCTCCAGGCCCAACCCTCCCAAGCTTTTTTTTTTTTACCAAAACAGAGGCGGGGCGACCGTTTTGCTGATGTTTCATCTGTGATTTTGTCCCTTTAAACAGCTGCATATTATCAATATATCAAAGTGTCATTAACAACAAAAAGGGCAACAATAGGCCTATAGCAAATGCAGCCTATGGCATTCATTTATCACATGTAAATAGCGCTTTTCAGTAGTGCTCAAAGCATGCCATTCCTTGAGCGCAGGATTTTGTTTTTCAACTCGAATCAATGAGCACCATTCAGTCCTCCATGACAACAAAATCATAAACAACAGAGAAGGGCTGGCTCATAAGTCCTTCGGTTTGGGGTCAGGCTCAGGTAAAAAAAAAAAAATCGAATCTATACGTCCATATTTCCAAGTCCTATTCTTGAAGATCAAGGGGTATAACATTTATTGGAATGGCGGGAATTCTGATAGACTTTGGTTTTTAATGTACCGATATGATTTAATCGTATTCTTATATGTAGTAGAAAGCGATGGGTTAGAAGAAGCCTACGTAAACAACCCATAAAGCAACATTTTACATCCATATAAACTTTAACATTGATTTATCCTGCAATAGATGTCATTCAATTGGTAACATATATTTTTGTCTTCTTCTAAATCCTATTTTCCCTAACCCCTAACCCTTAACCTATCCTTAACTCTAACCCCAGATCCCTAACCCTAAAACTAAGCCTAACCCTACAACTAAACCAAACTCCTAACCCTAACCCAGCTTAAAAAAAAGCTATTTTTCTTGTGTGTACCACAGAAATGTATCCACCAATTTTCCTTGTTTCTGTTCCCCACAAGGATATTAAAACCAAATCACAAACACACACACTCCCACACACACACTCCCACAAATACACACACACACACACACACCCACACATACAGACATGCACACGCACTTAGAGATTGGCAGTATTTCAATTACATGTATTTGAAATATGTATTTTGTCATTTGAATTACACTGGGATGAACTACACTCCAATATATTTCTTATTTTCAACATACAAATCCTTTTTCTATACCATTTTTATAGCTGTTCACATTATGTGGCCCCCCTTTCACCCTGCCTTGATATCAGACATCTGATAGCACTATAGTGTGATAAGAGAGTGAATGAACTAAATATACATATACATTCAAATGAACAATTGCAAAGCATGCTGAGTGTTATTCTAATGAGCTCCGCCCCGAAACAAGGCCACTAATACCCAGTGTGCATTGGTATGTTCCTTTTCACACATATATTTACAATTAGGTCATTTAGCAGACAGTCTTATCCAGACTGACTTGCTCAACTAAGGTAGATAAACAACAACATAACACAGTCATAGCAAGTAAAACATTTTTGTAACCATTACTGAGAATGTTGTTGCTGTTCGGGCCAGCAACTTGAAAATGTGCTTCAGCTAAATATGTTACAAAATATATGTGTTTTGTTGGTTATTGTGAAACATGGATCTTTATGGTATTTTGTATCTGTATATGGTTATTGTATTTTGACATTTTTGCTCCACACACACACACACACACACACACACACACACACACACACACACACACACACACACACACACACACACACACACACACACACACACACACACACACACACACACACACACACACACAACCTTACCGCCGATTCCAACCGATTTCCCCCACCCACATTCACATACACACACTCCCACATGTTTCCTTATCCTTGAGCGAGATAGGTCACACAGGTACCAGGGTAGTTATCAGTCAGATAACGAGAGTGGAATAAAGCACACCTAAACTCTATAAAGAGGGACAGGCAGATAGACAGATTCAGTTACCTCCCCTAGATAAGACAGGCTTGACTGTTGGCAGACAACCACATCATCTGGCACGTATTACAATACTCTCTCTTTCACTCTCTCTCTCTCACACAAACGCTCTATCTTTCACTCTTTTTCTCTCTCCCACTCACTAAAACGCACACACGCACATACTCCCTCCCTCCCTCTCTTTTTTATGTAACACTGCCGCTGAGGGTGGGGTGATGTCGATTTGGGAGCGTATTAGAGCCATTGCCCGAACACGTGTTGGAAAGCACAAATTTACTACTGATGCGGAGGGTCACATTTGACTGAGGATCGCACAGCTGCCGCACACACACGCACGCACAAACACAGACACACGCACACACACACACACACACACACACACGCACGCACGCACGCACGCACGCACGCACGCACGCACACACACACACACACACACTGCTCTTGCAAAATAGAAGGAGATTTAAAATATGATTTGGTTTTCATGAAATGTGGGGCTTGGATTGTCTTTATAAAAACAACAAAAATCCCTGTTCGTGGACCCCGCTCTCCGAGGGTGTCTCAGGGGGAATGAGATATGCAAGAACACATTTCCATTTCACACCAAACACTTGTGTGAAACAGGACAGGTACAAGCACCCCCTATTTGACCTTTTTGAAACAGACAACAAGGCTCGATTGCAGCACTGTTGTATTTCAGAGTAATCCGTTTTAGACAATACCTAACCGTGTTACATTGTAGTAACCATGGAGATTTAAATGGATATAAGTATAACACTGTAGCCACCCTACAATTCTTATTCTACCACCAAGTGTTTTTAAAAAATATTGTTTTACAATGCTTCGAATACGCGGCACAAATATGCAACATACTTATTTTCATTTGCAGTTGATCGACCACATTGAAAACAGAGCCCGTCCCAAAGAGACCCCTGTGAGACCATGTGATCACCTTGGCCTTGGTCCTGTGTCTCCGTACTAAAACAACGGCGGGGCGGATAAGGCCCACCGTGTCGGTAATGACTGGAGGGCTACAGGGGTAGACGACCCCCCTGTTTGTCCCCAGGCTAGGGAGGTTGTGGTGGTGGTGGTGGTGGTGGTGGTGGGGGGGCTGGGGGGTGTCTCACATGCGTGGAGATGCATCGCTGGAATCATTTAATTCATAACCGTAAACGTGACAGGGTTAATGAGTGGCAAAGGGAGCCTGGGGACCACGGATGAGGGGTGTGTGTGTGTGTGTGTGTGTGTGTGTGTGTGTGTGTGTGTGTGTGTGTGTGTGTGTGTGTGTGTGTGTGTGTGTGTGTGTGTGTGTGTGTGTGTGTGTGTGTGTGTGTGTGTGTGTGGAGGTGGGAGTACTGGAGGTGGACTGGGGGCAGGATGTTATATCATACGGTCGTAACTAATACTCTTCAATAGTGTTAGAGTGTGTTTGCGTGTGTGTCTGTGTGTGTGTATGCGGACTCTGGCTTGCATATAAAGCCATTCAGAAAAGGCCTTACAGTACTATCTATATGCACCATGTTCTCTTTGGCTTGTGTCGTTTTGTGTGTGTGTGTGTGTGTGTGTGTGTGTGTGTGTGTGTGTGTGTGTGTGTGTGTGTGTGTGTGTGTGTGTGTGTGTGTGTGTGTGTGTATCAGGTTTGGGGGTTAGATGGCACCAGGCTGGGTTCTGTATTTGTTTTTTTTTGTAGCTTTCAGTTCTTATTACCAGGGGTATACATGTCCACACACACAGGTACGTACACATGCACAGGCGCACACCACAACACAAACACACACACACTCCATCACAACCACAGTTGCCATTCGTCGTTATAAACCCTCTCAGAATAAAGACTGGTAGAATACATGGTCAGAGACAAAAAGAGGGAGTGAGAGAGAGAGAAGAGAGAGAGAGAGAGAGAGAGAAGAGAAAGAGAGAGAGAGAGAGAGAAGAGAGAGAGAGAGAGAGAGAGAGAGAGAGAGAGAGAGAGAGAGAGAGAGAGAGAGAGAGAGAGAGAGAGAAGAGAGAGAGTGGAGAGAGAGAGAGAGAGAGAGAGAGAGTGAGTGTGTGAGGGGGATGGAGGAGGACAAAAGCTAAATGGCAGTGGAGGAGGAGAAGGAGAGAAAAATGAGAGGACAGTAAATTGGCTAGGCGGAGATGGAAGATGGAAGGAGAGGAGAGCGAGGGGTGATAGTGATGGATGAGTAAATGGTGGGCGCGTGATGGAGAGAAGAGGGGGCAGAGGAAGGGGGAAAGGCGATGCGATTTGCGGGCCGGAAGCGACAGAGTCACCGCTCGTCTCTCTATCTAGGTCTCTCTCGATCTCATCCCCTTTCTCTTTCCCTCTCCCCCCCCTTCCATTAACACATTGTGCTGCCTGGTAACTCTAGCAGTTATTGTCTGTGAGGCGTGCAGTTTACATTGCCCTTTGGCCCGGACAATTAAATCTGCCATCAACACTGGTCTGCTTTCAGAGGGAGAAAATACACACAGTGTGTGTGTGTAGGTGTGCACATGTGTGTGTGTGTAGGTGTGTGTGTGCCAGTGTGGGCAAGTGCCTGTTTCTGTGAAATTGTATTGTTCTTCTGAAAAGGTGTAATACTGAATTTCCACAAAATCAAATAAAATCCCCAAATAAGGTGACAATGACAATTTGATGTCACCTAACGACTCTGAAAGCCATAAAATGAACTGAATTTAGATCAATGTAAAAACAGAAAAACATTCAGTTCCGCTGCTGAGTCTATGACAATAGCACCTGTCAAAATAGGGGCCATTTTGAAACAACGGTGAAAAGCTTCTCCTTTCCCTCTCATCAAGCCACTCTCTCAGCTGGTGAACTGGTGACATCTACTTCAGCTCCTGTAGAAAAACAAAGACCCACCTCCTCTACTCCCCCCGTCCCAGGGGAGGCTATCAGGACATGGAAAGGTCAGGGGTCCAGGAGCACCACGGTAACCACAGACACACTTAATTACACACACACACACATGCACACGCATACACACGCACACGCACACGCACACACACACACACACACACACACACACACACACACACACACACACACACACACACACACACACACACACACACACACACGAATGATCACAAGTGAGCGCGCACATACACAAAAACACACAAAGAGAAACACGCACACACATACACACACCCACACGGCCAAGTCACCTGGCGAGACAAAGACATTGTGACCTGTTAGCGATTTGGTTCAATTGATCCATTAAAAAGATCAATTCTCCCCCAACAAATGTGGTAACAGCCTGGCTCATCAATAAATCAATATGACCTTTTTCACAACAGCCACTTTAACAGTTTGTTGGTGGAAATCAGCGCACCAAACCTATCATCACACAACGCAACCGAAAGATGAAAAAATGTGGCAATTGTGGATTTTTACATAGATTTTGTAAATATAGACTGCATATACTTAGATTTGCATTTGCTTAATTATCTTCTTTTCTTTTTTAAATATAAGTTGGTGGCATTGACTTATTTTTTGCTGATTCAAGAATAGGTACAGCCCTGCGATAAGGATCATACCTAAAGACAACATCTGGATGGCAAAAAAAAGAGGGGATAAGTGTTCAATTCTAAGATTTCAATTGTCCAATGAAAGAGTGGAACACTCTTTAAAGCTAAAGTCTGGGATTTGGGAAGCTGTTCAATGGTCATTTCAATTCTTGATGCATTTTTTCACCTTCAAATCCCAGAATGTAGCTTTAATGGTGTAAATCCCTTTTTTTCAGCTACCCCTGACCTCTGAGTAGCAGGGATTTAGCATGGACGAATTGGAGCTGTCTTGGCCAGTGTGTAAGCTCCATGTCCATACGTATTATCCTAGCAGTGCCTCCATCAGTCAGGGGCCTGCTTTTCTCAATTCCTGATTTTACGAAACCCATTCCAGACTCGCGGCACATAGCAGAAGTATTGTATTGCTCCCTTCAAATGAGGGATTATTGGTTTAGACCAGGTGTGTGCAATTAATGATCAGGTAGAACAGGAAACCAGCAAGCTCTGGACCTTGTAGGGCAAGAGTTGAGTAGGGTGTTCGGGTGACATAGGGTGTTAAGCGTAAATCATAGTCCATAGTCGCTGAGACACAGCTACGCGGCTCTGAGACCACCATCCACGGTGGGCTTACAGCCCTAACGTCCCAACCGACGCAGCTCCCAACCGACGCAGCTCCAGTACGTGTCCTCTGTCCATTCGAATGTGTTGACAGTTGGAGAAACAGCCTGAGCTTCACCAACGGGCCCAATATTCTAGAACACTGCCGTGTGAACAGGTAGACGTTTTGGACTTCGATAGAGGCTTTTCTGCACCGTGATGTAGCTTAGCTATATTGCACTACAGTTCATGCTAGACTTATACATTGTGAAGATTTGTCTGTGAATGAAAAGCACTACAGGCCTATACATCAGTTACTGTAAATGGATCCTTTTGAATCCTACTACATGTAAATAACCAGTAATATAGAATGTATTAGGGTGTGATAGAGAGAGTGACGAAGGCTTAAAATCTAATGCCGGACCACCAAGTTACACCTCTTTATGGTCTTTTCTTCTATTTCTGGAATGCCGTCGATACGTTTCCTTTTCGTCTGTGGACTTCAAGGACCCTCCCTCACCAAAACGTATTGCATCAGTGTCTGTTGCGTTTGTTTCCAACTGAGCTGCCTACACGCCCAGAAGAACAGGTCCACCCCCCCCCTCCCCAGCTGATATCTCTTTAAATACCACACCTCATTAAGCAGAGTGACTAATGAGCTTATTAGGCCGACTGTGACATCAGAACCAATAAAAGATGGAGCCTTAGCTTAGCGTAGCATTCCCAGTCGGTTTCAATGGGCCTGACACAAGGGTTTAGATGGAGCAACTAATTTCGCTAACACGGTTAACACGTAGTCCACATTAATTACCCAGTCTAGTGGCTGGTTCAGCTGCGATGTAGCCCACTTTACAGTTCATTTAGCTAATGCTTACATTGATTTCCACAATAGAAATGTTAGCATGAGGCCAACACTAATTTGGTCTGGTGCTACAGTTGCTAGCCTACTAGGGATGGGCTGAGAAGAGTACCGCTGGGTGTGGGTGTGTGGACTCAGAGGCAAACTGGTGGGCAGAGTGTGCGTGTGTGTGTATTTCAGTGGATCGGTGGGAAGGGCAGGGTGCTATGGCAGCAGTGGAGTGTGCCAGAGCTATTTTTAGGCCCAGTTGATTGCAGATGTATTCTCTAGTGGGCCTGAGGCTCAGAGCAGGGGGTGGAGGTGTGTGTGTGTGTGTGTGTGTGTGTGTGTGTGTGTGTGTGTGTGTGTGTGTGTGTGTGTGTGTGTGTGTGTGTGTGTGTGTGTGTGTGTGTGTGTGTGTGTGTGTGTGTGTGTGTGTGTGTGTGTGTGTGTGTGTGTGTGTGTGTGTGTGTGTGTGTGTGTGTGATATAGGAAGACAGTGTTTGGGAGGAACAGCTGTCAGTCAGTGGGGAGTATAAACAGGCTCATTTATACCCCCACAGGCTTTGGGGAGGCTGACTGCAGTAAGTAATGCACTTCCTGCATGACTGCTTATGACACGGCTGGTGTGTGTACAGGAGAGATAGACTGCGTCCCAAATGGCACCCTATTCCCTATAGAGTGCACTACTTTTGACCAGGGCCCACAGGGCTCTGTAAAGTGAAAAGGGTGCCATTTGAGATGAATCGATAGTCTTTAAAATTCCTGTTCTCCCTACTTTGTTGGTCAACTCTCTTCTAGTTGGTGAGAAAAAATTGAATTGGTCCTAGATTCAAGATAATATACTCAGGAATTATTCATTTATGTTATTACTTTTTTTCCTCACTCCACCAGGGTAGCCTGTGTGTACAGTTTAGGAGAAAAAATAACACAGATAAGTATATTGAAGAAGAGAGAATGAATTCTGACTATCCCTCCATTTTTGACACAAAGGTGGGAAATACCAGAGCCACAAAAAGATATGTATATATATATATATATGTATATATATACACTACCGGTCAAAAGTTTTAGAACACCTACTAATTTAAGGGTTTTTCTTTCCTTCTTTTTTTACTATTTTCTACATTGTAGAATAATAGTGAAAACATCAAAACTATGAAATAACACACATGGAATCATGTAGTAGGGTGTTAAACAACTCAAAAAATAGATTTTAGATTATTCAGAGTTGCCACCCTTTGCCTTTATGACAGCTGTGCACAATCTTGACATTCTCTCAACCAGCTTCACCTGGAATGCTTTTCCAACCGTCTTGAAGGAGTTCCCACATATGCTAGGCACTTGTTGGCTGATTTCCTTCACTCTTCAGTCCAACTCATCCCAAACCATCTCAGGTCCTTCTTGCCTGGTTGATATGTTTGGCCAACTCTAGGTCTGGGTAGTTCCATATATTTTTCAATTTCCCAATGATGGAGACCACATACCCTTCCCCAGATATATGCCTCATCACAATTCTATCTCGGAGATCTACCGACTTCATGGTATAGTTTCTGCTCTGACATGCACTGTCAAATCAAATCAAATTTATTTATATAGCCCTTCGTACATCAGCTGATATCTCAAAGTGCTGTACAGAAACCCAGCCTAAAACCCCAAACAGCAAGCAATGCAGGTGTTGAAGCACGTTGGCTAGGAAAAGCTCCCTAGATTGGCCAAAACCTAGAAAGAAACCTAGAGAGGAACCAGGCTATGAGGGGTGGCCAGTCCTCTTCTGGCTGTGCCGGGTGGAGATTATAACAGAACATGGCCAAGATGTTCAAATGTTCATAAATGACCAGCATGGTCAAATAATAGGTCTGGGACAGGTAGCACGTCCGGTGAACAGGTCAGGATTCCATAGCAGCAGGCAGAAAAGTTGGAGCAGCAGCACGGCTAGGTGGACTGGGGACAGCACTGTCAACTGTGGACCTTATAAAGACAGGTGTGTTCCTTTCTAAATCATCCAAACAATTGAATTTGCCACAGGTGGACTCCCATCAAGTTGTAGTGACACCTCAAGGATGATCAAGGGACGTTGGATGCACCTAAGCTACGTTTGGAGTGTCAGCAAAGGGGTGTGAATACTTATGTAAATCTGATTTCTGTATTTCATTTTCAATAAATCCCCTCCCTCACTTTGTCATTATGGGGTATTCCATGTAGATGGGTAAGAAAAAATATATATGTTTTTACTTTGTCATTATGGGGTTTTCCGTGTAGATGGGTAAGGAAAAATATAAATGATTTCACTTTGTCATTATGGGGTATTCCATGTAGATGGGTAAGAAAAATATACATATATATATATGTGTTTTCACTTTGTCATTATGGGGTATTCCATGTAGATTGGTAAGAAAAATATACATATATACAGTGGGGCAATGCCTGTGCCATTAAACCCCTACAACTCATCCAGAACGCCGCAGCCCGTCTGGTGTTCAACCTTCCCAAGTTCTCTCACGTCACCCCGCTCCTCCGCTCTCTCCACTGGCTTCCAGTTGAAGCTCGCATCCGCTACAAGACCATGGTGCTTGCCTACGGAGCTGTGAGGGGAACGGCACCTCAGTACCTCCAGGCTCTGATCAGGCCCTACACCCAAACAAGGGCACTGCGTTCATCCACCTCTGGCCTGCTCGCCTCCCTACCACTGAGGAAGTACAGTTCCCGCTCAGCCCAGTCAAAACTGTTCGCTGCTCTGGCCCCCCCAATGGTGGAACAAACTCCCTCACGACACAAGGACAGCGGAGTCAATCACCACCTTCCGGAGACACCTGAAACCCCACCTCTTTAAGGAATACCTAGGATAGGATAAGTAATCCTTCTCACCCCCCCCCCCCCCTTTAAGATTTAGATGCACTATTGTAAAGTGACTGTTCTACTGGATGTCATAAGGTGAATGCACCAATTTGTAAGTCGCTCTGGATAAGAGCGTCTGCTAAATGACTTAAATGTAAATGTAAATTGGGTTGAGTTTGGGTGATTGTCATGACCAGGTCAACTATTGCAGCACTCCACCATTCTCCTTTTTTATCAAATATCCCTTACACAGCATGGAGATGTGTTTTGGGTCATTGTCCTGTTGATAAACAAATGATAGTCCCACCAAGCGCAAACCAGATGGGATGGCGTATCGCTGCAAAATACTGTGGTAGCGATGCTGGTTAAGTGTGCCTTGAATTCTAAATAAATCACAGACAGTATCACCAGCAAAGCACCCCCACACCTCCTCCTCCATGCTTCATTGTGGGAACCACACATGTGGAGATCATCTGTTCACCTACTTTGCGTCTCACAAACCACACGGTGGTTGGAACCAAATATCTCAAATTTGGATTCGTCAGACCAAAGGACAGATTTCCACCAGTCTAATGTCCATTGCTTGTGTTTCTTGGGCCAAACAAGTCTCTTCTTATTATTGGTGTCCTTAAGTAGTGGTTTCTTTTTAGTCTCCTCTGAACAGTTGATGTTGAGATGTGTCTGTTACTTGAACTCTGTGAAACATTTATTTGGGCTGCGATTTCTGAGGCTGGTAACTTATCCTCTGCAGCAGAGGTAACTCTTGGTCTTCCTTTTCTGTGGCGGTCCTCATGAGAGCCAGTTTCAT
The DNA here is from genome assembly GCF_021184085.1 of Oncorhynchus gorbuscha. NCBI lineage: Eukaryota > Metazoa > Chordata > Actinopteri > Salmoniformes > Salmonidae > Oncorhynchus > Oncorhynchus gorbuscha. The sequence goes on from NC_060198.1 coordinate 13,523,489, forward strand.
CATAGTTCTTGACATTTTCCGCATTGACTGACCTCCATGTCTTAAAGTAATGATGGACTGTCGTTTCTCTTTGCTTAATTGATCTGTTCTTGCTATAATATGGACTTAGTGTTTTACCAAATAGTGCTATCTTCTGTATACCACCCCAACATTGTCACAATACAACTGATTGGCTCAAACGCATTAAGAAGGAAATAAATTCCACAAATGAACTTTTAACAAGGGACAACTGTTAATTTAAATGCATTCCAGGTCACTACCTCATGAAGCCGGTTGAGTGGCTACTAGGAGAATGTAAAATATAAAATATTTTGATTTGTTACACTTTTTTGGTTACTTAAAAAAATATATTTCACCTTTATTGAACCAGGTAGGCCAGTTGAGAACAAGTTCTCATTTACAACTGCGACCTGGCCAAGATAAAGCAAAGCAGTGCCACACAAACAACACAGAGTTACATATGGGATAAACAAATGTACAGTCAATAACACAATAGAAAAATATATATACAGTGTGTGCAAATGTAGTAAGATTAGGGAGGTAAGGCAATAAATAGGTCATAGTGGCGAAATAATGACAATTTAGCATTAACACTGGAGTGACAGATGTGCAGATGATGAATGTGCAAGTAGAGATACTGGGGTGCAAAGGAGCAGAAGAATAAATAACAATATGGGGATGAGGTAATTGGGTAGGCTATTTACAGATGGGCTGTGTACAGGTGCAATGATCGGTAAGCTGCTCTGACAGCTGATGCTTAAAGTTAGTGAGGGAGATGTAAGACTCCAGCTGGAGTGATTTTTGCAATTTGTCATTGGCATCAGAGAATTGGAAGGAAAGGCGGCCAAAAGAGGAGTTGGCTTTGGGGACGACCATTGAAATATACCTGCTGGAGCGAGTGCTACGGGTGGGTGCTGCTATGGTGACCAGTGAGCTGAGATAAGGTGGGGCTTTACCTAGAAAAAATGTACAGATGACCTGGAGCCAGTGGGTTTGGCGATGCATATGAAGCGTGGGCCAGCCTATGAGAGCATACAGGTCGCAGTGGTGGGTAGTATATGGGTCTTTGGTGACAAAACAGATGGCACTGTGATAGACTACATCCAATTCGCTGAGTAGTGTTAGAGGCTATTTTGTAAATGACATAGTCGAAGTCAAGGATCAGTAGGATTGTCAGTTTTACGAGAATATGTTTGGCAGCATGAGTGAAGGAGGCTTTGTTGCGAAATAGGAAGCTGATTCTAGATTACATTTTGGATTGGAGATGCTTAATGTCAGTCTGGAAGGAAAGTTTACAGTCTAACCAGACACCTAGGTATTTGTAGTTGTCTACATATTCATAAGTCAGAACCGTCCAGAATAGTGATGCTAGACGGGCGGGTGGGTGCTGGCTGCGATCGGAAGAGCATGCATTTAGTTTTACTTGCATTTAAGAGCAGTTGGAGGCCACGGAAGGAGTGTTGTAAAGGCATTGTAGCTCGTCAGGAGGTTTGTTAACACAGTATCCAAAGAAGGGCAAGAAGTATACAGAATGGTGTCGGCTGCATAGAGGTGGATCAGAGAATCATCAGCAGCAAGAGCGACATCATTGATGTATACAGAGAAAATAGTCGGCCCGGGAATTGAACCCTGTGGCACCCCCATAGAGACTGCCAGAGATCCGGACAACAGGCCCTCCAATTTGACACACTGAACTCTATTTGAGAAGTAGTTGGTGAACCAGGCGAGGCAGTCATCTGAGAAACCAAGGATGTTGAGTCTGCTGATAAGAATGCGGTGATTGACAGAGTCGAAAGTTTTGGCCTGGTCGATGAAGAAGCTTGCATAGTATTGTATTTTATCGATAGCGATTATGATATCGTTTAGGACCTTGAGAGTGGCTAAGGTGCACCCATGACCAGCTTGGAAACCTGATTGCATAGCGGAGATGGTACGGTGGGATTCAAAATAGTCGGTGATCTGTTTGTTCACTTGGCTTTCGAAGACTTTAGAAAGGCAGGGCAGGATAGATAAAGGTCCATAACAGTTTTGGTCTAGAGTGTCTCCACTTTTAAAGAGGGGGATGACCGCTGCAGCTTTCCAACCATTTGGGATCTCAGACAATACGAAAGAGTGGTTGAACAGGCAAGTAATAGGGTTTGAAACAAGAGAGGGTCGAGATTGTCTAGCCCAGCTGATTTGTAGAGGTCCAGCTTTGCAGCTCTTTCAGAACATCAGCAATCTGGATTTGGGTGAAGGAGAAGTGGGGGAGGCTTGGGGTATGCAGAGCTGTTGGCCGTGGTAGAGGTAGCCAGGTGGAAAGCACGGCCAGCCGTAGAAAAATTATTGTTGAAATTCTCGATTATCGTAGATTTATCGGTGGTGACAGTGTTTCCTAGCCTCTGTGCAGTGTGCAGCTGGGAGGAGGTGCTCTTTTTCTCCATGGGCTTTACATTGTCCCAGAAGGTTTTGGAGTTTGTGCTACAGATGCAAATTTCTGTTTGAAAAAGCTAGCCTTTGCTTTCCTAACTGCCTGTGAATCTTGGTTCCTAATTACTCTGAAAAGTTGCATATCGTGGGGGCTATTTGATGCTAACGCAGTACGCCACAGGATGTTTTTGTGCTGGTCAAGGGCAGTCAAGTCTGGAGTGAACCAAAGGCTATATCTGTTCTTAGTTAAATTATTTTTGAATGGGGCATGCATATTTAAGATGGTGAGGAAAGCACTTTTAAAGAATAACCAGGCAACCTGTACTGACAGAATGAATTCAATATCCTTCCAGGGTACCCGGGCCAGGTCGATTTGAAAGGCCTGCTAGCAGAAGTGTTTTAGAGAGCGTTTGACAGTGATGAGAGGTGGTTGTTTGACCGCGGACCCATTACGGACGCAGGCAACGAGGCAGTGATTGCTGAGATCCTGGTGGAAGACAGCAGAGGTGTATTTAGAGGGCAGGTTGGTCAGGATGATATCTATGAGGGTGCCTGTGTTTATGGATTTAGGGTTGTACCTGGTAGGTTCCTTGATAATTTGTATGAGATTGAGGGCCTCTAGCATAGATTGTAGGATGGCCAGGATGTTAAGCTTATCCCAGTTTAGGTCACCTAACAGTACAAACTCTGAAGATAAATGGGGGGCAATTCATTCACATATGGTGTCCAGGGCACAGCTGGGGGCTGAGAGGGGTCTATAACAAGCGGCAACAGTGATCGACTTATTTCTGGAAAGGTGGATTTTTAAAAGTAGAAGCTCCAACTGTTTGGGCACTGACCTGGATAGCATGACAGAAGTCTACAGTCTATCTCTGCAGTAGATTGCAACTCCACCCCCTTTGGCAGTTCTATCTTGGTGGAAAATGTTGTAGTTGGGTATGGAAATTTCAGACTTTTTGGTGGCCTTCCTAAGCCAGGATTCAGACATGGCTAGGACATCAGGGTTGGCGGAGTGTGCTATAGCAATAAATAAAACACACTTAGGGAGGAGCCTTCTGATGTTAATATGCATGAAACCAAGGCTTTTACAGTTAGAGAAGTCAACAAATGATAGAGCCTGGGGAATAGGAGTGTAACATGGGGCTACAGGGTAAACCTCTACATCATCAGAGGAACAGAGGAGGAGTAGGATAAGAGTACGGCTAAAGTCTATAAGAACTGGTCATCTAGTGCATTGAGAACAAAAATAAAAGGAGCAGAATTCTGGGCGTAGTAGAATAGATTCAGGGCATAATGTACAGACAAGTATGGTAGGATGTGAGTACAGTGGAGGTAAACCTAGGCGTTGAGTGTCGATGAGAGAGGTTTTCGTCTCTGGAGGCACCAGTTAAGCCAGGTGAGGTCTCCGCATGTGTGTGGGGTGGGGCAAAAGAGTTATCTAAGGCATGTTGAGTGGGACTGTGGGCACTACAGTGAAATAAAACAATAAGAACTAGCCAAGACAGCAGTAAACAAGGCATATTGACATTAGAGAGAGGTATAAAGCAATCACAGGTGTTGATCAGGAGAGCTAAGACAACAACGGGTAAGTGGCGATGAATGGGCAGAGTGGGTCAGTTAGGTACATACAGGACCTGAATTCGAGGCTGGGGCCGACAGGTAAACAAAATGAGGTATCGTGTTATTAAAACAGTCCAGGGTGCATCAGCTGTGTAGCCGAGTGATCATAGGGTCAAAAGAGCAGCAATAGGTGAGTCAGGGTGCCGTTCGGTCACTACTACGCTAGCCAAACAGGGAACACAGCATTCAGAAAAGCTAGCAGGCCGGGGCTAGTAGATGGTTCTTCGGCGATATCGTAACAGAATAGCCTGTTCTGGCGATCACGTCTACAGTCCAGTCGCGATGGATCGGCGGGGCTCCATTTCGTCAATAAAGGGTCCAGGCCAATTGGCAAAAGAGGTATTGTAGCCCTAGAATTAGCTGGTATATGGGCCTAGCTAGAGGCTAGCTCAAGGATAGCTGGTGCTTGCTTCGGGACAGAGGCGTTAGCTAACCATAACCACTCGTTTGCAGCTAGCTAGCTGCGATGATCCGTTGTAATGAACCAGAGCGGCATGAATCCGTTGATGTGGTAGTGAGAAGCAGTCCGATATGCTCTGGGATGATATCACGCTGTGCAGACTGGCAGGTATTGTCCAAGCTAAGGCTGGCTGGTGACTGAGGAAAAGGTGAAGACCGCTGGCCGTGGTTAACAAAGACTAGTAGCTGGCTAGCTCCTGATGGAAGTTCCAGTTATAAGGAATAAAAATATCATATCCGAATCACATTGGATTTGGCGGGTTGCAAGTATATTTAGTTTGTAGATTGAAAGTGAGATAACGATATATATACGAAAAAGACCGGCTAGTTATATGGGATAAGACAAAGACAAACACACACGTCCTACTGCTACCCCATCTTGGAATGGAACATACTACATGATTCCATGTCTTATTTCATAGCTTTGAATGTCTTCACTATTATTCTACAATATAGGAAATAGTCCAAATAAAGAAAAACCCTTGAATGAGTAAGTGTTTCCAAACTTTTGACTGGTACTATATACAGTTGAAGTCGGGAAGTTTACATACACTTAGCCTGGAGTCATTAAAACTAGTTTTCAACCGCTTCACAAATGTCTTGTTAACAAACTATAGTTTTGTCAAGTCGGTTAGGACATCTACTTTGTGCATGACACAAGTCATTTTTCCAACAATTGTTTTCAGACAGATTATTTCACTTATAATTCACTGTATCACAATTCCAGTGGGTCAGAAGTTCACATACACTAAGTTGACTGTGCCTTTAAACAGCTTGGAAAATTCTGGAAAATGATGTCATGGCTTTAGAAGCTTCTGATAGGCTAATTGACAACATTTGAGTCAATTGGAGGTGTACCTGTGGATGTATTTCAAGGCCTAGCTTCAAACTCAGTGCCTCTTAGCTTGACATCATGGGAAAATCAATAGAAATCAGCCAAGACCTCAGAAAAAAACGCCTGAAGGTAACACGTTCATCTGTACAAACATCTGTACAAATAGTATGCAAGTATTAACACCATAGAACCACCCAGCTGTTATACTGCTCAGGAAGGAGACGCGTACTATCTCCTAGAGATGAACGTACTTTGGTGTGAAAAGTGCAAATCATTCCCAGAACAACAGGAAAGGACCTTGTGAAGATGCTGGCAGAAACAGTTACAAAAGTATCTATATCCACAGTAAAATGAGTCCTATATCGACATAACCCGAAAGGCCGCTCAGCAAGGAAGAAGCCACTGCTCCAAAACCACTATTAAAAAGGCAGACTACAGTGTGCAACTATATTTGGAGGAAAAAGGGGGCGGCTTGCAAGCCGAAGGACACCATCCCAACCGTGAAGCATGGGGGTGGCAGCATAATGTTGTGGGGGTGCTTTGAGGAAGGTAAATTATGAGGAAGGTAAATTATGTGGATATATTGAAGCAACATCCCAAGACATCAGTCAGGAAGTTACAGCTTGGCAGCAAAGGGGTCTTCCAAATGGACAATGACCCCAAGCATACTTCCAACGTTGTGGCAAAATGGCTTAAGGACAACAAAGTCAAGGTATTGGAGTGGCACATCAGAAAGCCCTAACCTCAATCCCATAGAAAGTTTGTGGGCAGAACTGAAAAAGCGTGTGCAAGCAAGGAGGCCTACAAACCTGACTCAGTTACACCAGCTCTGTCAGGAGGAATGGGCCAAAATTCACCCAACTTATTGTGGGAAGCTTGTGGAAGGCTACCCAAAACGTTTGACCCAAGTTAAACAATTTAAAGGCAATGCTACCAAATACTAATTGAGTGTATGTAAACTTCTGACCCACTGGGAATGTGATGAAAGAAATTAAAGCTGAAATAAATAAATACATCTCTCTACTATTATTCTAACATTTCACATTCTTAAAATAAAGTGATCTTAACTGACCTAAGACATGGAATTTTTACTAGGATTAAACGTCAGGAATTGTGAAAAACTGAGTTTAAATATATTTGGCTAAGGTGTATGTAAACTTCAACTGTACTATGTATGAACATGGGAAATACTGAGTCCGGGCCACTACTGTATGAATTCCATACCATTAGAATTCACTGTCGATGCCACCGCACGTATTTAAAGGCCAACACAAAACAAGCCAGTGTTGACATGATAAATAACACACACATTAGTAGCACCCTCATACAAAAACGCACACGCGAGCCCACAGACTCGCACGCACACACATGCACACACAAACACAGCTGTGTGATGGATCGGTTTGTATGTGTGCACTGTGTATCTGTGTGTGTGTGTGTGTGTGTGTGTGTGTGTGTGTGTGTGTGTGTGTGTGTGTGTGTGTGTGTGTGTGTGTGTGTGTGTGTGTGTGTGTGTGTGTGTGTATACTGTAGAAATGTGTGTGTGCTAAGTGGGTGTTTACTTGGCCATGAGAGAGAGTGAAGGTCTCCCCTGGTTGTGAGTGCAGGTTTCCACATGGTTTCACCTCGTCCTCTCAGAGGCAAACAGACAAAAGGCTAAAAGGCAGCTAGCGCTGACAGAAACAAAGCCCCAACAACCACAGGATTGTTTGGCTGCTGTCAACAGACCCAGTGTTTCAGATGCTGAGCGCTTGGTTAACCCTGTCTCTACCGTACCAGAGAATATAGGAGCATTTGCTGTGTGTGTTGTAATCAACTCTGGATAAGAGTTTTTCCTAACTTACCAAAATGTAAATGTACAATTTTAAATGTGTGATGTGTGTGTGCCACAAGCTCCTTTACTCTGGCAGTGGACTGTGTGTGTGTGTGTGTGTGTGGGCTAGAGGCTAGAGATTCACATAGCGTAGGGAATATACTGTAGCAGGCTCAAGGTGTGGGGTTTCCACGTCACCAAGCAAATGGGAAGTTTATTTGGGGTTTTGGTACACTGGGGAAGAGGGGGGAATTCACCAATCACCTCACAGTCCACAAGCCGTTCTCGTTGTCCATTCCGTTTTCGGGGGTAATCCTCACACTCGGGTCCTCAGCCAATCCGGTCCAGTACACAAGGGGGTTAGCCCGACAGTCCAGGTCACACTGGGTAATCGCACAGATAGTAGTCTCTCTTCTTCCACTCTTCATAACGCTCCTGGTTCTCTCCTACTCTGCCCCTTTGGGCAGGCTGCTTCCTCCTTTATCCCCAAGCACTCCCTGGCTTAACGAACCACAGCCTTGACTCGTTGGGTCAGGAAGTCCACATAAGGCCCAGGGGTGGAGTCAACAGGCTGCCAGATATCTCCCCTCAATAACCACTCCCCTCACCTCCCCCTGTCGTCTGCCACAATACAAAGACTAGTTTGTCTTTGTGACAAAGTGACAATGGGACAGACCATTGGACTGAGCTACAAATACACACACACACACACAGTCCTTCGCTAGACTAAAGGCGCTTGTGGCGTCTGGCAGGATAAAACCTTGCTTCAGAGCCTGAGTGATTGCGTGAGAGGCACATGTGCCCACGCCTGGCATCAGTCCTGGTGGGTAGTAATGTTGTAGGTACAGGGCTGGCAGGGCTGGCATCCCCCATCAGTGCTGTGGCATGCCATCCTGGCAGTGTCAACCAAAGCCGCTGTTACAAATACCTCCCATTAGGGGAATTACGCCTTTATGTGTCTTGAAAACAGGCACCAGCAGCAAGGAACAATAGCACAACAGAAACGACACAATATTGTTTCCTTCACAATGAGAGGTAATCCTTCTTTCTCTCTCTCCGCCTTCAGGCTTCGTCACAACAGCACAAGTACACATTGTGCCGATTTGGAGGGGGACAGTTAGCGTACACAACCAAATGGAGGCCATCATCTGAAGAACACAATGGCTGTGTCCCAAATGTCTCCCTATATACAGTAGGGCGCTACTTTTGACCAGAGCCCTATGAGCCCGGGTCAAAAGTAATGTATAGGGAGCCATTCGGGACGTAGACAACCTAACCGGAACAATGTGTCGTTCCAAAAAACGTCCACGGGGCAGGATTAGAAGATACAGACAGTGACATCAGGAGAGGATATTTGCCAAGTGTGTGTGCTATCGTGGTTTGCAATACGTATCTAATAAGAGCCACTGGGTAGGAAGATGCAGATAAACAGAACAATTGACTTTTGAGGCTGTTCGTGCACGATCCACACACAAACCCACACATACGTACGTGTATCCATGCACACGCACACACGCCCACATTCTCATTCCGTAGTCGAGCACAAGAAGGACCTGCTGCACTTTAAATGCAATTTCCTGAAACAAGGCACATGGATCGAATTGGGGATGTTTTTTTCCGTCCACCGTTAGGCTATTACTGCATGGAGTGCTTTGTCAAAATCCCCGCCAATCTCACCAGGCTTTCTGGCAGACATCGCTCATCCGGCGTGTTTTTGGGGGGAGATGTTTTTGTCTGCTAGTGGAGAGGGGGAGGACGAGCGAGGGAGTGAGGGATTGAAGATAGAAAGGGGGAGGAAGGTGAAGAGGAACTGTAGTGGGAGTGAGGAAGAAAAGATGGGAAGAGAGAGAGAGAGAGAGCGAGAGAGAGAGAGACATAAAAAGAGAGAATCAGGCTGGTGGGGGGTGGGTAAAGGGAGGGTACAGAGTCTCCTCTGCTCATCCCTAAACAGCTGGCCAGGGTTGGCAGTGGGCCTGCAGACACATCTTTATATACTGGTCTCTCTCCTTCTCTTCCTCACTGTCTCTCTCCTATTTCTCTCTCTAGGCTGTGTCTGGGACTTGGTAGGGGAGAGACTGTCTGCTCTATCCCTGTGAGGTCGGTCAGGGTCCCTGACTATGCTAACCGTTCCCTGGGGGTCTTCCCCTCCAAAGCCCCAGAAGAAAGGGGATGAGAGTACCATCATCAAGCAGACTCCCCCTGCTGTTTCCTCTTGCTCCAGAGCCGAAGACCCTAAGACCCATAAAAAAGAAGATACCTTCACAACACACAGACTCAAACGTCCCAGTACCACACAGGATTTAACTAGTCAAGTCAGTTTAAGAACAAATTCTTATTTTCAATGACAGCCTAGGAACAGTGGGTTAACTGCCTGTTCAGGGGCAGAACGACAGCTTTGTACCTTGTCAGCTTGGGGATTTGAACATGAAACCTTTCGGTTACTAGGCCAACACTCTAACTACTAGGCTACCCTGCCGCCCGAAAAATCAACAGAGACACTCCAACAGACCTTATAAAAAGGTTGCTATTCTGCACTGAACATAGCAGGTTTTCCAATCCAAAGTCTAATTCAATTGCCAAATTAGAATTCCTTGAACTGGAATTGCCATGAAATTCGCCAGACATTGAGGTGGGGCTGAGGTGGAGAGGAGAAGGCCTCATCTGGATGAGGGCAGTGTGGTGCACTGTATTGCAGTGTGAGATCTGCTCTGTTGGATGTCTGTCTGTCTCAGGGTTAGATTAAGGCTTAATGAGTTGCTTCCACTCAGACAAGCCCAGCTGGCCCTCACCGTGTCTGGCTATGGGCTCACCAGAGTACTACCCCCCTTTCCTTGGAAGATCTGAGATGACGTCTGAGGTAATGTTATATCTCTCTCTATCTTTCTCTCTCTCTCTCTCTCTCTCTTCTCTCTCTCTCTCTCTCTCTCTCTCTCTCTCTCTCTCTCTCTCTCTCTCTCTCTCTCATTGTGAGGTGACCCTCTTAATGTTCAGGGAGTGTTCTTGATGACCCACCAAGTAAATGTGATCAAAGTCTGCAAACTATGACCCAGTAAGGAACTAGTGATGAGCAACCAGTGGGTCATGAATGTGAGGAAGAGATTATAGACACACTCTTTCCACTGCAGAGTTGACTCACTTCAGCTCTGGTGTAATTAACACTTGACTTTACTTCCATGCCCTCAGGAACTGGCAGGAGTTTGTAAATCTATTTGGAAATGTCACAGAGAATCACCTCACAGTTCATAATATGGACGGAAAATGATAAGGGTTAGAAAAATGGCCGTTGTTAATCATTCGTTTAGAAATGGACAGTCTAACATTTTTACATCTAAATATCACGATAGCTGATTTTAAAATATATGCTACAGCCTAGGCATAATGATTTCGTTTTAAAACAGATGAACACTTAAATATCATTTTTTCATCATGAAGGTTAAACATGTAAAGAATTATTTACACAAAGGGCAAAGACAGGTTAGCTTGAATGCTTTGAATACTGTTGTCGGGAGGAAACCATTTCCCCTGGAATGTAAAGCAGGCTGAACCACCTGTTCCCTCAAGCACTCCTCTGCTCCTGCCAAGGACGAGCGTAAAAGCACTTTTGTTTGCCTGTTGGTGCTCGAGATACATATCGCTTCGAACACACGGACAGCGTCATTGCATTTTGGAATGCAGAATTACATACATTTTCAATGAAACGCTCCGATCGATAGGCCTGCACTTGCGTCACCAGTTTCTTTGGAACGTAGGCTAGACACACAACCGGGAATCTCTTACGACAGCCTACTTATCAATTCCAGCAACTAAAGCTTTAATTGCAAAAGTTGACCAACTCCAACCCTAGAATGTTTGGTAGTCAAAAGTGTCCATTTGTTTTAGCTTAAAAGATAGCAAACACGAGTCACCTCTTTCATTGGAACATACACACACACGCGCAGGAATATGTTAAGGCACAACACTCCACAATTCCATTGAAACTGATAAAGCGTTGCGAATGTTGATCAACTTCCAACCGTAGGCTAGTTAGTTCCTAACCCAATCAATGAAAATCTCAGGACAGAAAACCTCCCTGTTATGTTATTCATTTATTTGTATCTATCCTATCATAAACCAATACATGCGTTGGGAATAGAAAGAATTTTAAACGAGTGCATTTCCGCATGTTGCCCTGCCTTATTGATTCCAAATAAAATGTTATTGGTCGCGTACACATGTTTAGCAGGTGTTATTGCGGTTGTGGGGAAATGCTTTTAAAAAAATAATGCTTAGGAGCTACAAGCAGAGCTGCTATATCTGTCGGCGCCATCTTAGATAGACAACGGAATGATTGTTAAATCAAATGTAGGCCTACAGTATAACGCTAATATTTATTTCGGATTCTACTGCTTGAAATGAAATAGCTTCCAGTTCAGTTGAAAGGAAGGTTCAATTCAAATGAAGATGCAATCAGCCACGTGCCATAGTTACATCTGCTAAATGAATAAATCCTTAACAAAACATTAAGTGAAACATTTCTGGAAAATGTGTGATTAAGCCTAGGCTCATAAATCACGAATAATGCCTATATTCTTTCATTTATTTAACTAGGAAAATCAGTTAAGAACAAATTTGATTTACAATGAAGAGCGGATGACACTGGGACAATCACAGCCGGTAGTGATATTGCCTGGATTCGAACCAAGTTGTCTGTAGTGACGCCTCTAGCGCCGAGATGCAGTGCCTTAGACGGCTGCGCCACTGGGGTCTTCATCAAGTCAAACTGAGCCAATTCCAAATTATATTCCAGACACTTAAAAAAAAGTCTCCCTACATTTTGACTCAATTTTGTCTATTGGTTTAAAGCGGGACATTCTGTACTGTAAAATTGTATGACCGTCATTTGGTGGACAGACTGAACAGGATAGTAATTGGTAATAACCCGAGATCACCTAGACTGAGTCCGAGTTAGCAATGCGTCATGTTGACAGCATATGACAAAGCGTGCCATCTCAGCCAGTTGCGGTAGGTGTGATAAATCGGGAGAGGAATCAGAGACACGTTTGTTGTTTGGCTTTCCCAATAAACGTGACTTGACTTAGCTATGATGTAAAATATAAATTACTTCACCAATAGGCCTATGGAGGCTATTGAAATAGAACACATTCACGCTAAACTACATTTTATGATTAGGTTGCATTGGCTATTTTTCCGTAAGGAGGAGCTGAGAGAAACATGTGAATGAATAGGCTATTTACACGGGTAGCCTCTACAAATTCATGAATAAGTCATTTTGACGGTATCATGTGACATGTATTGCCTTTTTAGGTCGTGTGTAATTTATTCATTTGGGTGGGTGTGTAACGAGGCAGAAAAACGGTTGCTAATAAATCAATTTCCTTCCATCTTCTTTCCAATTCCTGAGATGGAGGGTGTAGGCTATTATTGTTTCAACATTTCAATGAACGGAAATAAGACGTGTGAAACAGACCAGCAAAGCCGTTGATATTAACATGTGTAGCCGTAAACCCTGAAAAGACAAAGGACCGTCGCACAATCCATCACTCTGCGTTTTATTCCTGCACACTGCCAGGCTACAACCGCTGTTATTTAAGAGAGATGACGTTTGCTGCCTTATTGCATCCTCTAAATTAAACATGCGATATGAATGTGAGCACGGTTTCCATAAGATCATTGGTAGAACTCTCTGTAAACGTCTACAGAATGAAGTGGAAACATTTAGCCTGCGGAGATGAAACGCTTGTTGTTTTAGGGCGCGCACGTGTGCAGAATTGAATGGCACATGAAGGTTTCATTTAAAACACCAGACAGGCTCATTGATGTTGATTTGCCATGATGGTTTTGTAGATACATTTTTTAAAATGTAAATGTTGTGTGTCTTGCAACACTTCCTCAATAGTGTGTGGTGTATACTGGCCCAACATCTACATAGCCTACCATATATATAGGAATGCTCATTGTATACAATCAGCTTACACATTCTCAACCTAATTTAAAGCCATCACAAGCCCTTTCCCTAACATCTAAATTAATCATATTTCTCTAGACAGTCCATGATACTATGATTATGAGTGACAGGGTTGAGTGACTGCAGCAGCTCCTGTAATTAACATTATACCTCTGGTCCCCCAAGGAAAGAGCAAGAGGAGAGAGGGGCATCAGGGTGTGTGTGTGTGTGTGTGTGTGTGTGTGTGTGTGTGTGTGTGTGTGTGTGTGTGTGTGTGTGTGTGTGTGTGTGTGTGTGTGTGTGTGTGTGTGTGTGTGTGTGTGTGTGTGTGTGTGTGTGTGTGTGTGTGTGTGTGTGTGTGTGTGTGTGTGTGTGTGTGTGTGTGTGTGTGTGTGTGTGTGTGTGTGTGTACACACTCGCTTGAGATAAGACCTGAACCCAAACGATGGTATTTACAATAGTACACATACCAAATTTTGCCCCATGGTAAAATCAAGTCAGAGAATGGCTTTTTGGTATGGGAAAAATCAAAGCCACCTTCCCTCAGACACAACATTTTGTAAACAAAGACACTGGATAAACATTTCAATGGCTGGTTTGATTGAATTCCAGCTTCAATGGATCTCAACATATATAGAGGTAGATAGGGACTCATACTAACTGCATAATGGTTGCCAGGAAGAATATTATACAATATGACATGATGGAATATTTACACATTAAAGCCATGCTATGCTGCAGCGGGTGGGGCATCACGCTTTCAAACAAACCCACTGACAGCTTCAACGATGACCCCTACGGAAGACCCTGTTGGTGTATGTGTGTGTGTGTCTGTGTGGGGGCGGTAATGGTGGCTCGGAGTGTGTTTTAGAGAGAGAAAAAGAGAGAGAGAGATGAGAGAACTAGATGTGGTGGGCTTCTTTTGTCTCGGCTGCGGCGGTCTATTTCATTAGCACACCAGCCAATCAACACCCTCTCCACCTTCCCTTCCCCCAAAACCCCACCCACCCACCCTCTCCCTGATCTCGTCGTCCCCCCCAGGCCCAGGCGGAGAGCCCGGTCTCCATTCTAATGGCTGCTCTGTATTCATTATCACCTCCCCGGTTCCCCTTGCCAGAGATGGGCCAACGTAATTGATAATTAAAGTGCAATAACACAGCGGTCAATGCAATCTCACCACGGGAGCAGAGCGACGGGGCCGAGCCCCCACACACACCATCGCTTTAATGCTGAGAAATAACAAGAGGGATGTGTGTCTCTGCAACGCTTCACCCAGGGAATGCTTGTAGTGTACACACGCAAACACACAGGCGGTACTTACAGATGAAGTCGGAAGTTTACATACACTTAGGTTGGAGTCATTAAAACTCGTTTTCCAACCACTCCACAAATGTCTTGTTAACAAACTATAGTCTTGGCAAGTCAGTTAGGACATCTACTTTGTGCATGACAAGTCATTTTTCCAACAATTGTTTACAGACAGATTATTTCACTTATAATTCACTGTATTACAATTCCAGTGGGTCAGAAGTTTACATACTCGAAGTTGACTGTGCCTTTACACAGCTTGGAAAATTCCAGAACATGATGTCATGGCTTTAGAAGCTTCTGATAGGCTAATTGACAACATTTGAGTCAATTGGAGGTGTACCTGTGGATGTATTTCAAGGCCTACCTTCAAGACCTCAGAAAAAAAATGGTAGACCTCCAAAAGTCTGGTTCATCCTTGGGATCAATATCCAAATGCCTGAAGGTAACACGTTCATCTGTACAAACAATAGTACGCAAGTATAAACACCATGTGACCACACAGCTGTCATACCTCTCAGGGAGGAGACACATTCTGTTTCCTAGAGATTAATGTACTTTGGTGCAAAAAGTGCAATCGATCCCAGAACAACAGCAAAGGACCTTGTGAAGATGCTGGAGGAAACAAGTACAAAAGTATCTATATCCACAGTAAAATCAGTCCTACATCGGCATAACCCGAAAAGCCGCTCAGCAAGGAAGAAGCCACCGCTCCAAAACCACCATAAAAAATCCAGACTACTACAACTGCACATGGGGACAAAGTTTGTACTTTTTGGAGAAATGTCCTCTGGTCTGATGAAACAAAAATAGAACTGTTTGACCATAATGACCATTGTTATGTTTGGGGGGGAAAGGGGGATGCTTGCAAGCTGAAGAACACCATCTCAAAAGCCCGGGGGTGGCAGCATCATGATGTGAGGGTGCTTTGCTGAAGGAGGGAATGGTGCATTTCACAAAATAGATGGCAACATGAGGAAGGTAAATTATGTGGATATATTGAAGCAACATTTCAAGAAATCAGTCAGGAAGTTAAAGCTTCATCGCAAATGGGTCTTCCAAATGGACAATGACCCCAAGCATACTTCCAAAGTTGTGGCAAAATGGCTTAAGGACAACAAAGTCAAGGTATTGGAGTGGCCATCACAAAGTCCTGACCTCAAACCCATAGAAAATGTGTGGGCAGAACTGAAAAAGCGTGTGTGAGCAAGGAGGCCTACAAACCTGACTCAGTTACACCAGCTCTGTCAGGAGGAATGGGACAAAATTCACCCAATTTATTGTGGGAAGCTTGTGGAAGGCTACCCAAAATGTTAGACCCAAGTTAAACAATTTAAAGGCAATGCTACGAAATACGAATTGTGTATGTAAACTTCTGACCCACTGGGAATGTGATGAAAGAAATTAATGCTGACATAAATCATTCTCTTTACTATTATTCTAACATTTCACATTCTTAAAATAAAGTGGTGATCCTAACTGACCTAAAACATGGAATTTTTGCTCGGATTAATTGTAAGGAATTGTGAAAAAATGAGTGTAAATGCCTAACTATCCTGTAAAATGTATAGACAGGCAGACAGACACAAGCAGGCACGTGCACTTGTACATACACACATGGGATCACTAGTTAGAGACAGAGAGACAGAGAGACAGAGAGACAGAGAGACAGAGAGACAGACAGACAGACAGACAGACAGACAGACAGACAGACAGACAGACAGACAGACAGACAGACAGACAGACAGACAGACAGACAGACAGACAGACAGACAGACAGACAGACAGACAGACAGACAGACAGACAGACAGACAGACAGACAGACAGACAGACAGACAGACAGACAGACAGACATCAAAGTCTATAGGCAATTGCTCCCAATTACATCTTTATCACATAGAATCTATGTAATAGAAAAAAATTATACATTTCCACTGAACAAATTCTCCAGTTGTTTCTCATGAACCCATTGCGTAGAATCTGTGTAACGAATATCGATATTTTCCCTGAGGCAATCAATCCAATCAACAACAATAGCATGGCTAAAACACAATGCATGTGTTCCTGGGCAGTGTGTAGACTTCTGTATGGCTTTGAGAATAATTACGCTATCATATACTGTACTAGAGACCAGTTATAGCACGAAGAGCTACCAAGATAGAAGGAAGAAGACAGGGAACAGATTGCCCGTATTGCCTGTATTTGTGAGAGCAAATCCCTCTTCACCTCTCGCTCTCCCTCGCTCTCCCGTCTGCTCTTGAAACTCGCTTAGCGTGGATATGAGGAATCAATCTGCCGTTTGATTCGGGAAGCGGGATGTAATTACAGAAGGTAAAAAGGAGGCAGAGCTTCCCCTGATTAGAGAGAGAGATTGAGAGAGAGGAGATAGAAAGAAAATACAGACAGAGGTGAAGAAGAAAATAGGTAAAGAGCAGGGAAAAGAAAGGGACTGTGTGTGTGTGTGTGTGTGTGTGTGTGTGTGTGTGTGTGTGTGTGTGTGTGTGTGTGTGTGTGTGTGTGTGTGTGTGTGTGTGTGTGTGTGTGTGTGTGTGTGTGTGTGTGTGTGTGTGTGTGTGTGTGTGAGAGAGAGAGAGAGAGAGGTTATGTGTGTGTGTGTGTGTGTGTGTGTGTGTGTGTGTGTGTGTGTGTGTGTGTGTGTGTGTGTGTGTGTGTGTGTGTGTGTGTGTGTGTGTGTGTGTGTGTGTGTGTGTGTGTGTGTGTGTGTGTGTGTGTGTGTGTGTGTGTGTGAGAGAGGTTGTGTGTGTGAGAAAGAGACAGTGTGTGTGAGAAAGAGAGAGAGAGAGAGAGAGGGAGAGATAAAGAATGTGTGTGTGTGAGAGAGAGATCCATATGCTAGGAATTGGCAGGTCTGGCTCACTCAAAGGGGGAAAAGAGAAAGAGTGAGACACACTCCAGCATCACTGTGTATCAGTCCTGTCACAGCCAGCCTTATCACAGGATGTAGATGAAACCTGACATACGGTAGCCTGGTAACGTCCCTCAAATATCTCGACTGGTCTCTGTAGCTACTAGCGCCTCACTCTGCAGAGAGACCAGTATTGACTGACTGGCAGCATACAGGGTTTAATGGGGGCTATTTTCATTTTCTTCTTGATGGGAGAGACAAAGCGAGAGCGGCAGTGGATTTCACTTTCACCACCGATAGAGATGACCTAAAAACACATCAGTCATTGTGACACTCACTCTCTTGTATTCTGAGCATGTGTGAGCAAGACAGGCACAGGCACATGAAACACCCCTACTTAAATACAGGCAAAAGCACTGGCGCGCACGCACGCACGCACGCAAGCACGCACGCACGCACGCACACACACACACACACACACACACACAGCCCTGTAGTCCAATCCCAGGGGAAACCGGGCAGTGGAAGGGGTATAAACAAGCCAGGTACAGGGGCCCATATCCTCCCTCCCTCACCTCATGAAGAGGTAACCACCACCTCAGAGCTATGTGGGATGGGGCCACTTTGATGTACTTAAAAACATCCTCTCTCTCTCCCTTTCCATCACCCCTCTCCCTGCGGAGTGTGTGCTATGGTAACACACAACGAGCGTACACACACAAAGAGCGTACACACACAACGAGCGTACACACACAACGCGCGTACACACACATCAATTCAACCTTTGTCCGCAAACCACAATCCCCTAAATCCTGAGCACATAACATGACTACACACACACACACACACACACACACACACACACACACACACACACACACACACACACACACACACACACACACACACACACACACACACACACACACACACACACACACACACACACACACACACACACACACACACACACCGCATTAAGGTCTGCCCTCCCTGCCTCCCGACTGACTGGGAGGCAATGAGATGTGTGTAATGTGATAATTTGATTATGATGCATTGAGTGGGCTTTATCATAAAGCATGGCAGCGAATCAAGCAAGACAACGGGGAGGAGGAGTAGAGTCGGATGGGTTTTCTTTGTGCCGGGAAGAAGCAACTCTAGAACTAGTGTCATATGTTGATGATCTGTGTGGCTGGCTGGACAGAGAGAGAGAGAGAGAGAGAGAGAGAGAGAGATGCTGTGGGTCTCATGGTGAAGGAGGTATAAAGGCTCACTCCAGTGTCACTATCAGACTGTCTGCACTACAGTGGTTGTAGAGCAGCGATTCTCAACTGGAGTAAACAAATGGAACCAGGTAGAAATTATGTAGAAATTATCATGATTTTTAAAATAGATTTTTTTAATCTCTGAAAATGTTTTCTTCAATCACAGTATTTTCAATATAGAGCTATTAGCAGCACTAAGTTGATTGATTTTGTGGTCTCAAACCAGTGAGTGTTATAACATTCTTCATCAAGAAAATGAAAGAGGTGGGAATGTTCTTTCCTGTCATATAATTGCGACATCTACTATCAATATAGCCTTATAAATCGTTTTCCTGATTGCATTTTGGAGGTTCTTATGTGAATATTGAGTCGCGATCCAGACAGCCTGGTTCAATTTGGGTCCCGAGGCAAAACCAATGAAGAACCACTGGGGTAGAGGAACAAAGACATGAACACATTGAACACAGAGAGAGAGAGAGAGAGCTGGGATCCATATAGCGCATGTACAGATGTAGGATCTTAACTTGAGCCAGTTTGCTACAGCAGAAATAGAATCCTGCAGCAAGAGGAAAAGTGAATTATTACGTGGATTATAATTTAAGGGGCATTTTGTCAGGGTTGATACATTTTTCACAAGGGAAAATCAAGTCTGAAATTTCAAGCCTTTTAAAATCTCAAATACACGACAAGTTTGAGTTGGATCACTCCTGCAACAGGGTGATCAAATTAACATTCCACATCTTTACAGACACACACAGGGACATGTTGCATCCACACACACACACACACACACACACACACACACACACACACACACACACACACACACACACACACACACACACACACACACACACACACACACACACACACACACACACACACACACACACACGCACACGCACACGCACACGCCTGCTCGCAAACACACATACTCTTTCAGTCCAAAATAGAGACACTCATACACACTTACACACATCATTCCTTAATCCCCCCCATACGAAGACATCCCTCCCAAAATAGAAAGCAGGAGTTGATAGCATACATCCGTTAATACCAGCCCTCAAGACACACCGTGCCCACTCCTGGCTTCAAATGCATCCCCTGGCTTTATCTTATTCTGTCAATTCTGTCAATCACGGATTGAGCCAGTCTTCTGTATTTCTCAGGTAAATGGCACCCTATTCCCTATGTAGTGCACTACTTTTGGCCAGAGCCCTATGGGGAAAGTAGTGCACTGCATAGGCAATAGGCTGCCATTTGGGACACAGTCAATGACTTATAATGGAGCTGCCAGAGCTTGTTGGGTAATGGAGGTAATTTAGAGACGTGGCACATTATTAGACAGGGGCTTAGGTTACATTTTAGCTGCAATTTGGGGATATTTAGCATCCCCCACATATTTCCTCCTCTAGAGTGGCACTGAAACAGGCCCCCGAGACTACGGATTTAGAAAATGGTCTTTTCCCTGTATGGATCCTGATCTTGGGGGGAAATGGGGGCTTGGTGCGCACAGATTGATTTGATCTTGCTGGGTAATGTGTACTGCCATGCCCTAGCTCTCCATACCCCCCCCTCACTCTTTCGCTCTCTCTCTCTCTCACTCTCCCTCTAATCTCTCTTCTTTCTCCCTTTCTCATTCTGCTTTTTAATAGGAAAGGGAAAGTAATTAACTGCTAGTTAAAATCCTTTAAAATCCCCAGATGGATTTTCATGGTGTCTTCTCTGGACCGCGTCAGAGGAGGAGAGGCCAAAGGATGTTGCGTCCTCTACTATCGGATAAAATGTCACTGCAAAATTGCCAGAAAGACACTGCTTTGTCAAGGACAGTGGGTCTTAACGAAAACGGTCTGAAAATCAATGCTGCATCCCCATGTTACACAATCACTCAATAATGAAGGATAACAACAGTAAATGATGGAAATAGACGCTTTGCATTTATGCATGAACATTTCAGTCATCAGAAGCAGACATCGTCTGTGCCATCGCGAATACCCCGTCCACTTCAGGTAGAGCAGCACCAACTGCAGCAGTTTCACATTGACCGCCCTGCTATGTCCTGCTACTTCCTGTTCCCCACCACACTGTTGTACAGCTTCCTCCGCTACATCTGCTGAAAGGGTACTCAACCTATTTTAGTCAGGCTGTCAATTCTCCCAGACCTTCCTATATCCTATGTCTCATTTGCCGTGAGGACATATATGTGTGAGAACACAATGTGTGAGTCCTAAATGGCACCCGATTCCCTGTTGAGTGCATTATATAGGGTCGAGGGTGCCATTTGATAGGCAGTCAATGTGCCTCCTGCTGCAGGCGGGGAGCTGGCTGGCTGTGAACGGAAATGCATTCATTTCATTTTCTTGCTAATCCCCAATTCCTTTGAGATCCCCATAGAGAGCTACTGAATACAAAATCTGATTCACTGAACCGGTGTTCTGTCGGATACTGTTCCCCGCGATATCCCGTTTCCCCGGCATGCTTCAGATTCATCATGGCAGCTCAGTCTTTATTGTTTCATTTTTGGTCAAGAGTATAAAGTGCCTCCTCTGCTTGTTCCTTCCGCTGTGAGGGGAAAAGGGCTAACACACACACACACACACACACACACACACACACACACACACACACACACACACACACACACACACACACACACACACACACACACACACACACACACACACACACACACACACACACACACACACACACACACACACACACACCATCAAAATGTTAGATGAATCTCATTATGGAAGACTGTGGTTATGGAACTCAGTTAGTTTGTGTCTGTGTGTGTGTGTACTTTTATGTAATCGTGTCATTGAAATATGCACGGTCTATTTACCTCATCATAGCCCTTGCCATTACACACTGGAGTAAGCAGGATATTCTACTACCGTATTTCAATGACCACATGGTATCACTTATCAAGGCCTGTTGTGTTGAGTTCAAGGAGTTCAAGGAGAGATGCTCTCTCAAAAACAGATTGTAAATTGTCAGATGTATATTTGTCGTTACTCTCTGACAGACAGAGGAGTGTCGATTTACTGACCTAATGTATATATATAGTTACTAAACATGTTACCAAACTGTTACCAAATTGTGTTGCAAAGTGGGAGAAATATTGATTTAATTTCTTCAAGCTCTGTCAAGTTATCGGGATCATGGCTAGACAGCAATTTTCAAGTTTTGCAATAGATTTTCAAACAGATTTAAGTCAAAACTGTGAATTGGCCACTCAGGAACATTCACTGTCTTCTTGGTAAGCAACTCTATGGTAGATTTGGTCTTGCTGAAAGGGGAATTCCTCTCCAGTGTCTGGTGTAAAGCAAGACTGAAGCAGGTTTTCCTTTAGGATTTTGCCTGAGCTTAGCTTCATCCCGTTTCTCTTTATCCTAAAAACAACTCCTCAGCATTTTCCGATGTCAAGTAGATGCAGCTCCCACCATGCTAGAAAATAAGGAAGCAATTACTCAGTGATGGGTTGTGTTGGATTTTACCCCAAACATAAAGCTTTGCATTTAGGCCAAAAAATGTTTTTCCCCCAGTATTAGTGCCTTGTTAAATAGAAGATGCAAGTTTTTGAAATATTTGTATCCTGTATATTTCTATTTTCCTTTTCACTTTCATTCAGGTCATTATCGTGGAGTCACTACAATGTTGTTGATTCATCCTCTGTTTTCTCCCATCACAGCCATTGCACTCTGTAACTGTTTTAAAATCACCAATGGCATCATGGTAACATCCCTGAGCAGTTTCGTTCCTATCCAGCAGGTCAGTTTAAAAGGACAGCTGCATCTATGATGTGTCTTGGTGGTTTAAGACACCATCCACAGCATAATGATTAACTTGACCATGCTTAAAGGGATATTAAATGTCCGATTTGTTATTGTTACCCATCTACCAATCCCTGCCCTTCTTTATAAGGCAATCGAAAAGGTCTTTGTAGTTTAATCTGTGCTTGATATTCAATACTTGACTGAGGGACCTTCAATGTATGGGGGGACAGAGGAAGGGTTAGACATTCAAAAATCATGTCAATCCCTATTATTTCACCCAGAGTTAGTCCATGTAATTTATTATGTGATGTGTTAAGCCAAATCTGATTCCTGAATTAAATTAGGCTTGCCTAAACAAAGGGGCTGAACACGACAACAATATTTTAGTTACCAAATGTTAATTAATCTTTAAAATGTCAGATTTTCTTCCACTATTACATTCCAGAGTATTCTGAGTAGATTGCTGACAAAAAGAAAAATGTAATCCCACTTTGTAACACCATAAAATGTGAAGAAATGCAAAGGGCTTGAATAATTTTGCAAGGCGCTGTATACAGTATACCGTGCATTCGGAAAGCATTCATACCCTTTAACCGGATGCACCTGAGCTCAATTTCAAGTCTCGTAAAGGGTCTGAATACTTTTGCAAATAAGTTATTTCTGTTTTTAATTTTAATACATTTGCAAACATTTCTGAAACTTGTTTTAGCTTTGTCTTTTTGGGGTATTGTGTGTAGATTGATGAGAGAAACAAAGATTGAATCAAATTTAGAATAAGGCTGTAACGTAAAACAAAATGTGGAAAAAGTCAAGGCGTCGGAATCATTTCTGAATGCACTGTATATATATTTTACTCAACCCCCCCGCGGGCCCCATTGAATGGGATGTTTGACACCCCTGGTCCAATAGCAGCTTGAATAAATGCTATGTTTATTTTATTTAAATGAATCTAAACACTGCACATTACCTTTATTAAAATGTGCATTTTATTTCTTGCAAATGTACCATATGGAAAATGATATGTCCATATACCTTTAGACATTTACACCAAACCCTGACTGACAGTGTGGCCCACTGATATCATAATGTGTCATTACAGAAAAGTGGTGGTGATGTAAAAAACGAAAGAATCTTGGTGCTGTAAACGTCAACATCTGACACCTCTATAGCTACCTGTCTGCCTCCAGCCAGCTCCAAGGCTATAATCAACATCCATCAAGCCGATCCAGCGTCTCTGGCCCTAATGGGTCTTGCCTATATATACCTACCCTGCATCCCAAATGGCATCCTATTGTCTATATAGTGCACTACTCATGCACAGACCCTGGTCAAAAGTAGTGCACTGCATAGGGAATAGGGCCCCATTTGGGACAGATACTATATATACCTAGCCATTACTGGAAGAGGTAGAGGAGGAGATCGAAGTGGAGGTCACAACGGTTCTCCCTGACGAGTGCCTCGGCTCCTTGGCCTCACGGCCGCTAATCACAGACATAGCCAGAATTCTGTCAAACATGGGAGAGGGATAACGTGTTGGAGTTGGAGGGATGTATTCATCTGGCCTGGTGACGAGAGAGAGAGGGCTTGTTCACACTTAGGCTTGGCGGAGTGTATGTGTGTGTGTAGGCCAACTCAAGCTGAGGGACAGATGCCTCTTACTCACCCCACCTCTCTCTCTCTCTCTCTCTCTCTCTCTCTCTCTCTCTCTCTCTCTCTCTCTCTCTCTCTCTCTCTCTCTCTCTCTCTCTCTCTCTCTCTCTCTCTCTCTCTCCCTCACTGTCCATTCCTCTCTCACCCTCCGTCTTTCTCTCTCTGGCTGCGATCGATAGCGCTCGCTCAGGGTTTTAATTAGGTAATGAGTAGAACATGGGCTTTTAAGTGTGGTGGAAAAGCTCCCCTTAAAACCTGACACGTCAATACCAATTAAAATGGCCATCTGAGCTGGGGCTAGGGGAGCGGCCATGGTCTTTCTATGGCTTTCTAAGCAGCCTAATGTTGTAATGAAACTCAATGAAAAGCTATTGAAATGATGAGTTAACCAAGAGGAGCGGGGGACTGGCATTAACCCCCTGCAAGGTGTTTGAAGGACAGACAGGTAGGCAGGCAGACAGACAGACAGACAAACAAACAGACAGGCAGACTGGCCACACAGAGAGAGTAGCAGTAGTAGTCACCCTCAGAAATACATGGTAAGCTGGGCATAGACTTTTTGTATGGTTTACTCCTCCTACCTGTTATAAATACTGGTGCCATTACAAGCTAGACAGTGACAAGTAGACAGAGACAGCTTAGGTATTCAGCATATAATTAGCCATGTTTGTGCAGTATGCTTACGTGTGTTTTTATCGCGGGAGTGGCTGCGTTTGCTTTGTGTCCTCATGCATATTTACTTGTGTTTGTGTGTGTGTACGTTTGTGTGGGTATGTTTTTGCGCGGACGTGTGTGTGTGGGTGTGTTTTTCTGTGCCTGTGTGTTTACCTTGAGCTATAACTGTAAATTGTGGTTTGGTGATGACAGTGTAAGTGGTTCCCGGTACTGCACCAGCGTAGTCAACAGCTTATCCCCACGCCAGGGGCCTCTGGGTGAAATCTAGCCCCCTCTCCAAAGCACTGTGGTGGGATACAGATTCAGACCAAAGTTTCTTTCTATTGCTGGGTCATGTGAAAGTAGGCCGGAGTCCATTGCAGCCAATATACCTGACAGAGGGACAAAGACAGAAAGAAAAATAAACATGTGATGTCATATTGCCTTTATATTTGTTTCATGGTCTGACAAACACGTTTGGCCAAATATGAATAACTATCAACGGACTTAATTAAATAATGTGATACGGATCAGTATGACGTGAGGTAAGGTGAACAAGCTTTATAGGACAAGGGATCAAGACTAAACATTGCCTGAACATACAGTATAAAGTCATGGCCTCATGCAAGGTCAAAGCAGCCATGTTGTTTGAAACATGAAATGAACACCTTCAAAAAGTACATTGAACACAGCAACATTTTCTGAGTTTGTATCAACTGTTTGACAAAGCGCCGGAGATGGGCAACGATACCTAGAAATAGATCTGGTTGTAAAAACACATCTCAAACAAATGATCAAAATAAACGACAAAATCCCATTACCTAAAAAAATTGATTGTATTTTAAATGACAGAAAACTCTTGTTCCTCCACTGTTTCACCAACACAACTCTCACTGTGGCATTTGGTTTGTTCCACGTTCTCCTTGGGTGTCAATTTGGCATAAAACTTGTAACCGGGTGGATATTCCCTGTTACTCTTAAGAGTTCGTACCGGCGCAAACCAGATCAGGGAGAGGAGAAGTAACTGCTGGTAATATTTTGTTGTTGTGTGTATTGTTGATGACCATTGGTAAGCTATATTAAATTATTGTTTGTTTCTAGGCATCTTGGAGCCCTTTTGTTGAACTGTTTTGTATTTTAAGCTGCGTTAAAGGGGAAGGCTGAAGTTCTATATTGCTTTTGGAGCCTCACTTGGAGTCAATGTGTAGCCTCACTTGTAGCGTTCTTATCGTGCTGTGTATAAACGAAAAATCTGAGTGCAGAGATATCGCTAACATATTTTGGTGTTAACAATTGGAGTGCTGTGATACCGCACATATTTTGGTGCGTATTTAATCTGCATCTTAACTCCTTTTAAGTGAGAAACTGTTGTAGTATCTATTGAACTGGTGCAAGAGGCAAAGATGTGCGACCGTGTTCTTGCATGCTAATGCCGTTGTTTGTTTAGTACTTGTAATAACCGTGTAATAAAGTATATATTTTTGTAGTTTGGTCTAGCGTGTTTCCATGGCTTGTGACCAGTCGTAGTCCTTGTTGACTAGGCCCTATTCCCCAAGAATCATTTTGTTTCAAGCACACTTCCATTTTCAATGTGCCTGTCTTTTAAAGACCCTAAGATGGTTGAAAATACAAGATGCTTTTCAACACAAGGGATCTTCCATGGCATTTCCCCTCAAATGATGTCGTAGTAAATTACAATGGTCACTCCTTTCCAGTGAATGTGCTGTAAATTCTATACAGTACAGTACATATCCTCTAACAGGCAGATATAACGTGTAGCCCTCACCATGTAATTGTATCTTTCTTTGTATCTATCTTGGTATTTGTTTCTATCTTAGTCATTTAACCTTCGTTTAACTCGGCAAGTCAGTTAAAAACAAATTCTTATTTACAATGACAGTCTACTGGAGAACATTGGGTTGTTCAGGTGCAGATCAACAGTTGTCAGCTCAGGGATTCAATCCAGCAACCTTTCGGTTACTGGCCCAACGCTCTAACCACTAGGCTACATGCCGCCCCAAAAATCTGAAATGTACTTTGCAACTGCATGTACAGTAACGACATATTATAAAGTCATTTTACAATTGACATGAATATTCATGAATGTGAATGTGTTTTCTTAAACGAGTAGTAAGCCCATTGACTGAGGAGTAGGAAGAATGAAAGTCATTAGTGCACAGCATAGCAAAATTGTTTACAACTGAAAATGAGATCAAGTTTTCCTTATTGGACAGATTCAGGTACAGGTAAAAATGAAGGTCCCCTTTCCTTTTTGTCCCACTTCGCATCCCTTAGGTTTCTAGCAATATGTCACAGGTGCATCGGTTTCATTTCCTTCCAGCCGCACCCTTTCAAAAGAAATGTGCAACAGATGAAAAAGGCGTAAAGAGAATCTGAAAAGTCAGAGCTACTCAGCACTGCCAGTGGACCCGGCATCTGTCCACCAAGGTACCGTGTTCTTTTCTTTAGACACGAAGTGAGAAATACCAACAACAGAAACTTAAGATTAGAGCGGACGTATGGGCAACATCCAACGCGGAAAATACGTTATTGTGTAACTGTTCATTATTTGTAATAAGCAAAGAGAAGTTAAGTTGTCGAGCGAGAATAAGTTGTAGAACGAGAATAAATGATACATTCGATTCCTTTAACTTTGGTTTTTTTTGTTAACTTTGTTTTTTTGAAGTGAGGTAAAAACCAATAAGGAACAAAGGGATGTCAATTGCCAACATTTCTTATTTTACAGGTTTATTCTCAAATTTGTCAGATATTAAAGTCCAGTGCCACTGCCTCTATAATAAGTGAATTCATGTTTTACCTTTATATTGTTCTAGATGGATAAGATATTCAATATTCTCGCACAGCACAGACTGGAGACCTACCACAATAAATTCCTCACTTTGGGTGTGAAGATTTAGACTAAATGGATAAGGCCACAGACTTTTAACTGTCTCACTGACAAGATATTGGCACAGTGCTGTTCTTAGCTAGATAAGCCTTGAATTGAGTCTGTTTTGATTTAAAATCACAGCCAAGAGTGATTTATTCTTATGCCACCCCATATCGTTATAGACTAAAAATGCTTACACAGTCGGTCTCAACCTGTTGTTGTGCATATCTGTTGATGTCGTAAGCCTAGAAATGACTAGTTGCTATCAAGCTGACTAATTTACTAGTGAAAATCAGATATGAGTCTGGACGGAGAGTTTGCAGTCTAGCCAGACACTTAGGGAGCTGTTGGCCGAGGTTGGAGTAGCCAGGAGGAAGGCATGGCCAGCCGTTGAGAAATGCTTGTTGAAGTTTTCTATTATGACAGATTTATCGGTGGTGACTGTGCTATCCAGCCTCAGTGCAGTGGGCAGCTGGGAGGAGGTGCTCTTGTTCTCCATGGACTTTACAGTGTCCCAGAACATTTTGGAGTTAGAGCTACAGGATGCAAATTTCTGCTTGAAAAAGCTGGCCTTTGTTTTCCTGACTGACTACGTGTATTGGTTCCTGACTTCCCTGAACAGTTACATATCGCGGGGACTATTCGGTGCTATTGCAGTCCGCTACAAGATGTTTTTGTGCTGGTCGAGGGCAGTCAGGTCTGGAGTGAACCAAGGGCTATATCTGTTCTTAGTTCTGCATTTTTTGAACGGAGCATGCTTGTCTAAGATGGTGAGGGAGTTACTTTTAAAGAATGACCAGGCATCCTCAACTGACGGGATGAGGTCAATATCCTTCCAGGATACCCGGGCCAGGTCGACTAGAAAGGACTGTTCGCAGAAGTGTTTTAGGGAGCGTTAGACAGTGATGAGGGGTGGTCGTTTGACCGCGGACCCGTAGCGGATACAGGCAATGAGGCACTGATCGCTGAGATCCTGATTGAAGACAGCAGAGGTGTATTTGGAGGGCAAGTTGGTCAGGATAATGTCAATTAGGGTAACCATGTTTACGGATTTTGGGTTGTACCTGGTGGGTTCCTTGATGATTTGTGTGAGATTGAGGGCATCTAGCTTAGATTGTAGGACTGCCGGGGTGTTAAGCATATCCCAGTTTAGGTCACCTAACAGAACAAACTCTGAAGCTAGATGGGGGGCGATCAATTCACAGATGGTGTCCAGGGCACAGCTGGGAGCTGAGGGGGGTCGGTAGCAGGCGGCAACAGCGAGAGACTTATTTCTGGAGAGATTAATTTTTAAAATTAGAAGTTCGAACTGTTTGGGCATAGACCTGGAAAATATGACAGAACTTTGCAGGCTATCTGGATGTCATAAGGTGAACGCACCAATTTGTAAGTCGCTCTGGATAAGAGCGTCTGCTAAATGACTTAAATGTATCTCTGCAGTAGATTGCAACTCCTTCCCCTTTGGCAGTTCTATCTTGACGGAAAGTGTTATAGTTGGGTATGGAAATCTCCTAATTTTTGGTGGCCTTCCTAAGACAGGATTCAGACACGGCAAGGACATCAGGGTTGGCAGAGTGTGCTAAAGCAGTGAGTAAAACAAACTTAGAGAGGAGGCTTCTGATGTTGACATGCATGAAACCAAGGCTTTTTCGATCACAGAAGTCAACAAATGAGGGTGCCTGGGGACATGCAGGGCCTGGGTTTACCTCCACATCACCTGAGGAACAGAGGAGGAGTAGGATGAGGGTGCGGCTAAAGGCTATCAAAACTAGTCGCCTAGAGGGTTGGGGACAAGGAATAAAAGGAGCAGATTTATGGGCGTGGTAGAATATATTCAGGGCATAATGTGCAGACGGGTATGGTGGGGTGCGGGTACAATGGAGGTAAGCCCAGGCACTGGGTGATGATAAGAGAGGTTATATCTCTGGACATGCTGGTTATAATGGGTGAGGTCACCGCATGTGTGGGAGGTGGGGCAAAGGAGGTATCAGAGGTGTGAGGAGTGGAACTAGGGGCTCCATTGTAAACTAAAACAATGATAACTAACCTGAACAACAGTATACAAGGCATATTGATATTTGAGAGAGACATACAGCAAGGCATAAAGTAATCGCAGGAGAGCTTGCTAAAACAACAGGTGAGACAGCTAGTCAGCTAACACAACAACAGCAAGTAAAATGGCGATGACTAGGCAGAGAGGGTCGGATTAACTACACACAGAGCCTGAGTTCGCGGCTGGGGCCGACAGATAAAACATAAATAAACAGAATGGAGTACCATGATTAATGGACAGTCCAGCAGGCATCAGCTATGTAGCCAAGTGATCATAGTGTCCAGGGGGCAGCAGTAGATGGAACAGGGAAGCCGCCACTACGCTAGCACGCAGGCGACAAGGCATTTAAAGTTAGTAGCCCAGGGGTGGTAGGGAGGGTCTGCTCAGACGGAGGTCGGTTGAAGGTACAACGGATGGAGTATTCGTCGGCAGACCAGTCGTGGTGGTGCGGCGGGTGGCCGTGTCGACAGAGAATCCAAGCCAGATGGCGAAAGAGGTATTGTAGAATTTTGTTTGCTAGCAGGGAGATGTGCCAGGCTCACGGCTAACTGGTGCTAGCTTCGTGGCAGTGGCGTTAGCCAAGGTCCAGAGTTTACAGCAAGGTTCCGGTGGAGTATTGGGCTCTAGCCGTGTATGAGTGGGGTTCGGGTGAACAGCTGAGTAGGCCGGGAGGTGGGCCTCAGGGATAGCTCTGGTACTGGGTGCAAGCTAGCTGTGAAGATCAGAAGTAGTGGTCCAGGGATTAAGGCAGGAATCCGGCGTTGTTCTGGAGAGACAGTATGATACTGGTAGACTGGTGATTATTATCCAGGCTAAAAACAGGGCTGGCTATGCAGAAGGTAAAAGCCACTAGCAGTGGCTAACAATGACTAAACAGCTTGTAGCTAATTAGCTGGTTAGCTTCTGGAGGATCTTGAATGTATTCTAAAATAAAAAATAATAGCGATTCCGTGTCACATTGGGTGAGGCAGGTTACCGGAAGGTATAATCGAATTAAAAATCGAAAAGAGATTGAAAATAAATATGGGTCCAGTGAGTGGTTGGGCTGGCTGGGGACACGGCGATTTAGACAGTTAGCAGGCTTGTGCTAACAAACTAGCAGTTAGCAGGCCGGGGCTAAACAAGCTAGCAGTTAGCAGACCGGGGCTAAACAAGCTAGCAGTTAGTAGACTGGGGCAGGCTAGCAGTTAGCAGGCCGTGTTAGCAATCAAGCAGATAGCAGGGGCTAGAAAGTTAGCCTTTGGGGATGTCACGATGGGGCTAAGTCTGTTTTTGCCTCTTCATACGGTGACGTCGAGAGACCGGTCGTGGAATTAGTAGGGTTCCAAGTAGCTCTAGGTAGCTAGCAGGCCTAGCTGGTTAGCATAATGGGCCTCCAGCGGGTGTCGCACCTGAGGGGCCTGTTGGAGTTCTCGGGCAGATTTTGTTGGTATTCCAATAGTAGGGGATCTGCGGAGTTCCATGCCCCGTACAGGCTGTAGAAGGCGTCCGGATATTGTAGCCCAGGAGTATGCTTCGTGGTAGCACAGGAGCTCTGGCCAGGCTAGCTTCAAGCTGGATGGAAACGCTAGCCTGGAGTAGTCTACCACTCTAAATTCCAAGCATCTGCCTCTAACCCTAGGAAGCTCTTTGCCACCTTCTCCTCCCTCCTGAATCCTCCTCCCCCCCCCTCCTCCCTCTCTGCAGATGACTTCGTCAACCATTTTGAAGAGAAGGTCGACGACATCCGATCCTCGTTTGCTAAGTCAAACGACACCGCTGGTTCTGCTCACACTGCCCTACCCTGTGCTCTGACCTCTTTCTCCCCTCTCTCTCCAGATGAAATCTCGCGTCTTGTGACGGCCGGCCGCCAAACAACCTGCCCGCTCGACCCTATCCCCTCCTCTCTTCTCCAGACCATTTCCGGAGACATTCTCCCTTACCTCACCTCGCTCATCAACTTATCCCTGACTGCTGGCTACGTCCCTTCCGTCTTCAAGAGAGCGAGAGTTGCACCCCTTCTGAAAAAACCTACACTCGATCCCTCCGATGTTAACAACTACAGACCAGTATCCCTTCTTTCTTTTCTCTCCAAAACTCTTGAACGTGCCGTCCTTGGTCAGCTCTCCCGCTATCTCTCTCAGAATGACCTTCTTGATCCAAATCAGTCAGGTTTCAAGACTAGTCATTCAACTGAGACTGCCCTTCTCTGTATCACGGAGGCGCTCCGCACCGCTAAAGCTAACTCTCTCTCCTCTGCTCTCATCCTTCTAGACCTATCGGCTGCCTTCGATACTGTGAACCATCAGATCCTCCTCTCCACCCTCTCCGAGTTGGGCATCTCCGGCGCGGCCCACGCTTGGATTGCGTCCTACCTGACAGGTCGCTCCTACCAGGTGGCGTGGCGAGAATCTGTCTCCTCTCCACGCGCTCTCACCACTGGTGTCCCCCAGGGCTCTGTTCTAGGCCCTCTCCTATTCTCGCTATACACCAAGTCACTTGGCTCTGTCATAACCTCACATGGTCTCTCCCATCATTGCTATGCAGACGACACACAATTAATCTTCTCCTTTCCCCCTTCTGATGACCAGGTGGCGAATCGCATCTCTGCATGTCTGGCAGACATATCAGTGTGGATGACGGATCACCACCTCAAGCTGAACTTCGGCAAGACGGAGCTGCTCTTCCTCCCGGGGAAGGACTGCCCGTTCCATGATCTCGCCATCACGGTTGACAACTCCATTGTGTCCTCCTCCCAGAGCGCTAAGAACCTTGGCGTGATCCTGGACAACACCCTGTCATTCTCAACTAACATCAAGGCGGTGGCCCGTTCCTGTAGGTTCATGCTCTACAACATCCGCAGAGTACGACCCTGCCTCACACAGGAAGCGGCGCAGGTCCTAATCCAGGCACTTGTCATCTCCCGTCTGGATTACTGCAACTCGCTGTTGGCTGGGCTCCCTGCCTGTGCCATTAAACCCCTACAACTCATCCAGAACGCTGCAGCCCGTCTAGTGTTCAACCTTCCCAAGTTCTCTCACGTCACCCCGCTCCTCCGCTCTCTCCACTGGCTTCCAGTTGAAGCTCGCATCCGCTACAAGACCATGGTGCTTGCCTACGGAGCTGTGAGGGGAACGGCACCTCAGTACCTCCAGGCTCTGATCAGGCCCTACACCCAAATAAGGGCACTGCGTTCATCCACCTCTGGCCTGCTCGCCTCCCTACCACTGAGGAAGTACAGTTCCCGCTCAGCCCAGTCAAAACTGTTCGCTGCTCTGGCTCCCCAATGGTGGAACAAACTCCCTCACGACGCCAGGACAGCGGAGTCAATCACCACCTTCCGGAGACACCTGAAACCCCACCTCTTTAAGGAATACTTAGGATAGGATAAAGTAATCCTTCTCACCCCCCTTAAAATATTTAGATGCACTATTGTAAAGTGGCTGTTCCACTGGATGTCATAAGGTGAATGCACCAATTTGTAAGTCGCTCTGGATAAGAGCGTCTGCTAAATGACTTAAATGTTAAATGTTAGTCATCCGGGGTTGCGGTTAGCTAGTTGTGAAGATCCAGATGAAAATGTTCAGTTTGCGGTGGGAATCCGGGGATAAAAATAATAGGTCCGTTATGCTCTGGTTAGAGTCACGTTGTTCGAACTGGCGAGAGCTATTCGAGCTGAAGGTTAGCTGATGACCGCTGGAAATGGTTTGCTGACTGATAGCTGGTAGTTAGCTGGCTAGCTTCAGTTGAGGCATTCTGGATCCGAAGTAAATATAGATACTTTAGGGGGAAAAAAGCAGATCCACGCTACATTGGGTGAGGCGGGTTGCAGGAGAGTATTTAGATGTTGAGGTTTAGCAAAATATTATAAAAGATATGCAAAGACAAATATGTAAAAAATTATATATACAAGGGACACGACAGGACAAAGACGTCTGACTGCTACGCCATCTTGGATACTTCTTCTTCTTCTTACGAGGAACATACAAGAATATTGCAGTTTTGGTTTCATTACGGGTGCATCGCTGCAACAGACCAAATCAATAAAATAATACATTATTAATATATGATATACCAAAGACTAGTAGTAAAGGGTGCATCAAAAAATACAAGATGAATATGGGATCAATGGATATTTGACTTGAATTACAAATAAATCCTCAAATAAGTGTCATAGACATTTTCAGGTGACAGAAAAGAGAGCCATTGTAGGTAAAGTCAATAAAACAATAAAAAAAAAACAATCTGCTTTATTACAAGTTGCAACAGGAAGACACCATTTGGCACAGAAGCAGAGAAAATGTCTAACTGGCCATATAACTTAACTGGCCCTTATATCCAAATCACACCGCATGGACCTCATCAGCCTGCTACAGAGTTATAAACATCAGCTGCTAGAGTTGTAAAAATAATACATCAATCACTATCAACAGATATGAGAACAATCCACAACATTCAAGTATCAAGTCAAGTGACCTTGAGTGTTTGGACAACAGACTCGCTGATAGACAGTTATGCAAATCATTTACAGACATTCTTAATATGCTACCCAATATATTGATCACACAGTGTTCACAGTATGTCATCAATACAATACAACAGTACTCAGAAATCAAACACAGACAACCATTCAATCAAACGATTTCCCACTATGGTCTCCACGGAGGATGTATGTAAGTCATTTAAACGTCTTGAACCTCACAAGGCTGCCAGCCCAGACGACATCACGAGCCACGCCCTCAGAGCATGTGCAGACCAGCTAGCTGTCGTGTTTTCGGATATTTTCAATCTCGCTCTAGCTCAGGCCGTTATACTCACCTGCTTCAAGATGTCCACTTTAATCCTGTGCCCAAGAAAGGGAAAGTAACTGAAATGGACTACCTGTGCTTTGAGAGGCTTGTCAAAGACTACATCACCTCCTCCCTCTCCGACACATTACCTCCGACCTCTCCAATTTGCCTACCGCCTCGACAGATCCATGGACAACACAATCGCCATGGCACTGCACAGTGTCCTCACCCATTTGTACAAAAAGGACGCATATGTGAGGATGCTGTTCATCGACCTCTGCCTTCAACACCATAATGCTCTCTATGCTCACCACAAAGCAAACAGCCCTGGAACTGAACTT
The DNA here is from genome assembly GCF_021184085.1 of Oncorhynchus gorbuscha. NCBI lineage: Eukaryota > Metazoa > Chordata > Actinopteri > Salmoniformes > Salmonidae > Oncorhynchus > Oncorhynchus gorbuscha. Next base: position 13,558,148 of record NC_060198.1, read on the forward strand.
CTCCCTATGCAACTGGGTCATGGTCTTCCAGACAGGCCGTTCCCAGGTGGTGAAGGTAGGCAACATTACCTCGTCCATATTGATCCTCAAGGGTTCGTCCTAAGTCCTCTCCTGTCCTCCCTGTATACCCAGGACTGCGTGGCCTCACACAGTTCCAACACGACAGTAGTAGGCCTGATCACCAACAATGACAGGATGGCCTACAGGGAGGAAGTAGGCACTCTGACGGTGTGGTGCCAGGTAAACAACCTCTCCCTCAATGCCAGCAAAACAAAGGAGCTAATTGTGGACTTCAAGAAGAACTAAGCTGGGCACACCCCCATCCACATCAACGGGGCCGCCTTGGAGACGGTTAAAAATGTAATGTTCCTTGGCGAAAACATCTCTGAGGAGCTGAAACAGTCAAATCACATGGACACGTGGTGAAGAAGGCACGACAGCGACTCTTTAACCTCAGGAGGCTGAAAAGGGCCCTCACAGTGTTCTACAGGAACATCATCGAGAGCATCCTATCGAGCAGCATCATAGCCTGGTACGGCAACTCCACCATCGTTGACCACAAAGCCCAGATGAATGTACCACTGGGTGCACACTGCCTGCCCTCCACGACACCTACAACAGCTGATGTTGCAGGAAAGCCAAGAAGATCATCAGGGACCTCAGCCACCGAGCCACGGCGTGTTCTCCCAGTTTCCATCACTCAGCAGTACTGGAGCATCATGGCTAAAACTAACCAATAACTTCTATCCACAGACCATCAGGCTGCTGAATAGCCACCAGTTGTCAGCTACCGCCCCCCCCCCACCCTGCTGCTCCCTCTCTGGATCCCCCTCCCCAATGGAGATTGGGTTTACGATAATTGTTTCGTTTGATGCCATTTTGGTTAGGTTTCATAACCTTATGACCAAGTTGTTGTTTTTTCCGAACAGGTTTCAGTCATGTAGAAAATAATCTCTTTGAAAAAAATTAAAGATTTCATCCAAAGAGCGCGAAAGCAATCGATGCCTGTCCAGAAATCATCTTTCCATCTGCGGTACACATACCCCCACTGCCCTGAGCCAAAAAGACATCAGAGGTGAGACATAGTAGTAGGTCTTATAGGAAAGAGGAGAGCATTTTATTCAAAGGGATTCTAAAACTCATATCAAAATCATTATATCACTAATCAATCATTAAACCCCTCTCAGTGGCATGCCTCATGTTTGACTTTTTGTACAATTTTGCAGAATTTGGATCCTGCTCAAGTATTTGTCACCAAGAAGCCATTGGGAATTCAAAAGCCGTGTGCCTCTACACCATTGAGGGAATGCCTTTAACTGATGACCCTTTCTTCAACCCATGGATGTATGGCTGATACGGTTTGCATAATTCCTTTGCGTTTTCTGAATCACACACCCGTGTCGTGCATTATTTCCATATAACTCACAATCCCTCACGGACATCATGGACATCACGGTCTTGCATCCATAGCTCTTTATATCAATTTGAGAGGCTCATTTCTCCAGCCCCCATCCTTCAACTTTCAACCTGGTCTCAGGGCTATTCGTATGATTTGGGATGTCGATTCGCGTTCCTCCATTTAGTATGGTATGTTACGTTACGAATGAAATAGCGGTTGTCCAATATCGTACGAATTGGATAACGTAACATATCACACGTCTTGGAGAACATATAGTGTAATAGCTTGAGACCAGGCTGCTTGTTGCATTGTTAGCATTTGTAGCTAACGCAGCAGGTTAGGAGAACTTATGCAGCAGGTTAGGATAATGCATGTAGCAGGTTAGGATAATTAGGTTACGGTTAGGAAAAAAAGATTAGAGGAAGGGTTAACTAAAATGCTACAATTGTCCTTGACGCGATTCAAACATGCAACCCTTGGATTGCTAGACGGTCGCATTATACGCCCCCACCCATCCTCCCTGACCAACCTCCCTATTTTGGTTTCTATCTTAAGCAACCAGATCATTATTCCATTCGTAGTGCTACCTCGATGCCAGTACTGTAGGTACCAACATTAAATCTTTCAACTTCTCAGTCAGTGGGCTTGCTACCACTTTATGAAAACGCACGTACAGCACTAGCAATTTAATGCACACATGACATGCAGTCTTTTAAGTCTGCATGTCTAATAAATCCCTGTGCGTTTATTTCATGCATGTTGATACAAATGTAAATATATTTACATAGCCCTGATTTGCGGATATGATCATCTAGACTCTAGAGACTACCCTGCTTACCCCTTCAAAGTAGGAGGATACACATATATTTACATATATAAATAAAAGATGAGCTCTTACACAAAAAGTGCGTTATCATAAATTTCACAATTTCAGAGTATTATTTCAACCTCATATTGTGGAAATATATTTTTTCTTCAAACAGCAAAATCACATTTTTGACAGTACTGCCCCTTTAATCACCTGCCCATATGCCATAATTTGGCAGTTAATTTGGAAGTTGCTAAAAGTTGTATTTGAAATGATAGCAACACTTTCCATAATCAATATTCCAGAGTATCAGCAATACTTTCCATAAGCAATATTCCAGAGTATCTACAAGAAAATGGATCAAGTAAACATTGAATATTCATGTGAATTATAAAATGACATTATTCTTATGTTATACTATGTACTGTAGGTATAGCTACACACAGTTACAAAGTACATTTTTAAAATGGGGAGGACTACACATGATATTTGCCTGTTTAAAGAATATGTACTGTATATACTGTAAGTAAAGCTCACTGGGAAGGAGTGGCAAATTGTAAAAATGACATGAAGGATCCCTGGTGTTCACAAGCATCTTACATTTGAACCATTTTAGGGTCTTTGAAAGACAGGCACATTGAAAATGGAAGTGATCTTTATGCCATATTAACACCAAAAGAGAACTTGAAACAAGCTCTCCAAATGCCACAGCAAGAGATGACTGACATCTCAGCAGAGAATGATGTTCGATTCCACATCATGCTCGAGGTGAATTCATGACATTGTTGACAAATATAAAGCTCAATGTGGCAGGACTTTTAGGCCTCAATTTATGTATTTATAGCTGTTTAAAAAAAACTGTAATTCTAGCCACTTACTTTTCCAAAGCGGTATGTACTAGAGGGACATACTACGACGCTAGTTACATCTATTCAGGATTTTATAACGCTAGGAAGCTTCCGGTAGCTTCACATTCCAATGTATGCTTCATCCAAGGTGGTGTTGGACATTGATCCAACACCTGCTGCTAACTCAATCCAGGCTTGTAACTGCACGTGCATGTCACACGTGGATAGCCCAGTGAGTCAAACACCTATAACTTCATTGAGACAATGCTTAAACAGCAATGCATGGGCGAGACAGTTCCACATTTTCATTTTTGTCAAAATCAAAATGAAAGAATGGTTATCCTGCAAATTTAGGCTATTGTGGCAAATAGACTATTAGAAGTGCAATATTTCTTTTATAATGTGTATCATTAAATACCATCTTTGGTGTGCTCAATGAACGAGCAGGCTGTTTTCCACATCGATAAAATAATTGTACTAATAGTTTTGTAACGCTTTATTTTAGGGTACACATTAGCCCCTAATTGTTTGTACAAGTAGTTAATAAGGTCTTTGTTATGTCGTATTACCCATAGATGTATATTAGGTTTGAATTAAGTATGAATTAATTAAGTATTTTATTCAAACATTACAGGTCATGTATTACTCGCCAATCCTTAATAACCACATTGTTAGCCATAATAAAGACATATTAGTTGTTACTAAAGAGCAAGCTACACAATAAATGCATTATTGGTAAGCTATCTCAATGTGGCACTAGTAAGGGCTTGGTACCTGAAAATCCCTATTCTAAACTGTGACCACATTTTAATAACATGCAAAAGAAATTGTCCAGAAATGAGCATTTTTTCCAAAATGCTTTATGAGATTGCAGAACACGTTGGAAGGGAATTAGAGCCTTCCCCCATGCAGAATCTTTCCAAATCCTTGATATAATTTGTCTGCTCTTAATGGACGGCCCTCTTCAATCCACACTACAGGTTTTCAATGGGGTTGAAGTCCGGACACTGCAATGGCGATTGCAAAATGTTGATTTTGGTGTCAATTGGGGATTATTGTCTTGCTGGAACATTGACTTGAAGCATCCACACAAGTGTGGGTCCTGAGTTAATTAAGCAGTTAACATCCCATGATGCTTAGATCCATGTATAAAAATGTTGGAAAGGGCCATTAGTTTGGCTACCATGGCTGTGCCCAGATAGGAACACAAACCTCCAACCAAAGGGCACGAGGGGTCACTGAATGGTTTGATGAGTATGAAAATGATGTAAACCATTTTCCATTGCCGTCTCAGTCACCAGATCTTAACCCAGTTGAACACTTATGGGAGATTCTGGAGCGGCGCCCGAGACAGCGTTTTCCATCACCATCAACAAAACACCACATTATGACATTTCTCGTGGAAGAATGGTGTCGTCTCTCTCCAACAGAGTTCCAGACACTTGTAGAATCTATGCCAAGGTGCATTGAAACTGGTCTGACTCGTGGTGCCCCCCCCCCTATTAAGACACTTTATGTTGGTGTTTCCTTTATTTTGGCAGTTACCTGTGGCTCAGTATTTGTATTATACATTTTTCAGTCTTTTTTGCTCATTTTTATCAAGGGTGCCAATAATGATTTACCTGACTGTATATGGAAGTATATTATGGTTGGGCGGTATGCAGATTTTCATACCTGTACCATACCGGAGTATAATGTATTACCTGCAGTGCACACAAGGAGCACTATTCCATTTTTTAAAAAAAAAAAAATTTACGCACAAAACACATTTCGGTAGCAGGGATCTTGATCCATTGATTGTCTCTGCTGTAACCAAGAAGCTTGATCTTGCAAGCTAGCCACTTAGCAAGCAGGCAAACCAAATGCATACTGTAGCTGGAGTCCTGAGCTGGAGATAATTTATATGACATGTCTTAGATAGTTAATTTATAGTGATAAGTAGTGGCGCGGCACGCAAATAGGCATGCCTAAACTGAAGATTCAAAACCAAACAAAAAGGACTCATAGCCACCAAACAAACCCAGCAGCCTCATGGCTTGCAAGCTGGGACACTGACTGACAATCACATTAATTGGCAGCACCTGACGTGCTTATCAACCAGGTTACCAACTGGACAAGGTTGCTGCTGCCCCCTGGGGGAATGTGGAATTGTATCCTGGATAGTATGTTGGTCCATGTTCGAACACTAACCTTCCCCTATATCATAACTATAGGGAACACATTTTAAGGTACTATGCCCTTACTAATCCCACATTGAGACAGCTTACTAAGTCTTTTTATTGTGTAACTTGCTATTTAGTAACAACTAATACGTATTTATTATGGCTAACAATGTGGTTATTAAGGATTGACCAGTAATACACATAATTAAGGCTAAATATTTGGCTAATAAGACACAATAAAGACTGTATTAGCTACTAATATGTGTACCTTAAAATAAAGTGTTACTGAAAGTGCCAAAGGTATCCTGTCATTGCTAAATCTTTTTTTGCAGGAAAAAATGGATCAATTTAATATGTAATTAGTTGTCTTCTTCAAATATTGTTTGTATGAAAGCGGATGGCGATACACAATCTTTGTGAGGGAGAGGAGAGGGAATCTGATTTGTTTGGTCCTCAACCAGCAGCTCAGACACTTTATTCAGGATAAAGTGGAGTTAGCCTGCGCTGGAGCAGGTTAGAGTTGATTCGCTGCCATAGAAATGTACCTGGCTAAAAGGTCAGCCCGGCTTTGTGCCAATGGTTATCCTGACTTGAATTCAGAGTTGGCAAAAGTTAGCTTGCTTACTCCTCTCTCCCGCTACGTGGTATAGCGCTCTGGTAGCGACTAAGGTGTCTCGGTAAATAATGGAGGTCAATTATTTCATATGTTATACTTTTCATCAATAGGGTGACTATGAGGTCAAGGTGGACTTGACGAGTGACACTATTAAAGCCTTGACACAAAAGCTCTCCCAGCACATGTCCTTCATTATATGTAAAGTCACATGTATATAATTTAATAATTTATTTATACATTTAATTACAGAAAAAGTAAACAAATAATATACAGTGCATCTAATAATTGGCCAGCCATTGTTTCAATACAACTCTTTTTTTCGGATATTTGCAGAGATGAACACAGTGGTGTTGGACAAGCTTTGCAAGATTCTGGAATCAATGAGGAGACAACGGTGCACCTTCCTATGTCCTCCTTCCCAGATGAGAAAACAGACAACATGGAATTCTACTTGAATGATGTCGTACCCTCAGTGCACCAAACGCAGAAAGGACTCGGTGCTTTCTTTTCTTCTCTTTATGCTATTGTGAGATTCCACTACGTATAATGTCTTGTAACCATTTATTAAAACTTCAGATGTTCGTATTACCATGTTCAGGCAGAGGGCTGCTTGTGTCATTGGCTTTTCAATGTACCTTGCCCCATCTTGCATTCAATTATTTCCCCTCATATCTCTGCAGAAAGTTAAACATTCTGGTGAGGGATTCAAGAAAGTGAATGAAAACATTCGAAAGCTCAGTGGATGTAATCCTCTGGCGCAACATTTGTATCAGCTGTTGGGGCAGAAATGAAAGTGGAGGTTGGACACAGAAGGTGATGCATATTTTGTCACACAAATGTACCTTTCCCATACAATATCAGGTAAGTCCACAAATAGATTCATAAAATGTATTTGTTTGAGATTGCCATTGTTGAAGGATTGTATACACTCTTCAGAGAGCTGTTGCCAAGCCTCAATAAAAAAAGAGGTGACAAGATGATTGAAGATTTGAAGGTTTTTGAGAATGCACCAGTTTGCTGGGCCTACCTGATATCTAAAGCAGCAGTATGCTCTCAATAACGTCAAGGAGAGCAGTTTAATTGTTGTGAAGAAGTCTTCAGGGCACCCAAGAAAGTCCAGCAAGCGCCAGGACCGTCTCCTAAAGTTGATTCAGCTGCGGGATCGGGGCACCACCAGTACAGAGGTTGCTCAGGAATGGCAGCAGGCAGGTGTGAGTGTATCTGCACGCACAGTGAGGCGAAGACTTTTGGAGGATGGCCTGGTGTCAAGAAGGGCAGCAAAAAAGCCCCTTCTCTCCGGGTAAAACATCAGGGACAGACTGATATTCTGCAAAAGGTACAGGGATTGGACTGCTGAGGACTGGGGTAAAGTAATTTTCTCTGATGAATCCCCTTTCCGGTTGTTTGAGGCATCCGGAAAAAAGCTTGTCCAGAGAAGACAAGGTGAGCGCTATCATCAGTCCTGTGTCATGCCAACAGTAAAGCATCCTGAGACCATTCATGTGTAGGGTTGTTTCTCAGCCAAGGGAGTGGGCTCACTCACAATTTTGCCTAAGAACACAGCCATGAATAAAGAATGGTACCAACACATCCTCCGAGAGCAACTTCTCCCAACCATCCAGGAACAGTTTGGTGACGAACAATGCCTTTTCCAGCATGATGGAGCACCTTGCTATAAGGCAAAAGTGCTAACTAAGTGGCTCGGAGAACAAAACATCGATATTTTGGGTCCATGGCCAGGAAACTTCCCAGACCTTAATCTCATTGAGAACTTATGGTCAATCCTCAAGAGTTGGTGGACAAACAAAAACCCACAAATTCTGACAAACTCCAAGCATTGATTATGCAAGAATGGGCTGCCATCAGTCAGGAAGTGGGCCAGAAGTTAATTGACAGCATGCCAGGGTGAATTGCAGAGGACTTGAAAAAGAAGGGTCAACAGTGCAAATATTGACTCTTTGCATCAACTTCATGAAATTGTAAATAAAAGCCTTTGACACTTATGAAATGCTTGTAATTATACTTCAGTATTCCATAGTAACATCTGACAAAAATATCTAAAGACACTGAAGCAGCAAACTTTGTGGAAATGGATATTTGCGTCATTCTTTAAACTTTTGGCCACGAATGTACTATATGTATTACATGTTATGAAATGTTTTTTTAATGGGGGATTGAGATACTGCACCTCTGTATGTTTGGCATTAAAGACACATTTTAGACCAGGTGCATGACTTAACAGGTCAAAATGAATCATTGCACGCAAAAAAAGAGATTGAAATTTAACGAAATGTATACAAAAGAAAATGGGGGAAAAAATAATATTTACACGGGACAAAGACAAACACATCTTACTGCTACGCCATCTTGGATCATTCAAATGTCAATGAAGACACTTGCCAGTTGGTCAGCGCATGCCCGCAGTACACGTCCTGGTATTCCATCTGGCCCTGCGGCCTTGTGAATGCTGACCTGTTTAAAGCTCTTACTCACATTGGCTGCGGAGAGCGTGATCACACAGTCTTCCGGAACAGTTGGTGCTCTCATGCATGTTTCAGTGTTATTTTCCTCAAGGAGTGCACTCAAATTATTACAAGTAAATTTATGGTCATTCAGTTGTACTGAACTGTAAAACTGGAGCAACACACTGACAGCAACAATGCAATAATTTGTTGTCCGTAGTTAAAGGCCATGAGGCCTGATTAAGTTTTTTCTCTCAAAATTCTCCAATCAAGAAGTATAAACAAGTATTTGCCGAGACTGGGAGAATCTTGTGTAGTTTGTTATGTCTGTAAACATTACAATTAAATAGTTAAATTAATGAAATAATTGACCCCATTTTTATGACAATGGTCAACACTCTTACCCTTCGACAGGCAAAGGACTGACCCAAAAACAAAGAAACTTCTAAGACGAACTGACCTCAAGTCAGACACAACCATGCAGAAAATGGTGATGGAGCATCCCAAAAAGGAAGATCTGTAGACAAGTGTTTGAAAACACAACACGGCATCCGAAATGCATTTCTTCCTGCCATATGCATTTTTGGGAGAAACATGATGATGTTACCCATTGGGTTATTGAATGGTATGAGATTTTCTAGAGGGCCTTCTTCTATGCGGAGGTTGTATCTACCCACTTCATGGGTAACTAGCTAAGATTTATATTATGGTAATTTCCTGTTAAACTATGTTATTAATCAGTAGCATTTTCTTTATGTTAAAATGAGTTGTATGTCACAGTTGTCATTAGACCATTGTGAAAATCAGATATCTAGGAGATTCCCCAATATCTTGATATAGTGATGTGGGCAATTTAAAATATGCAAATTCAGTGATGTGTGAGATAAGTCGAGGGCCCACGTTAATGACGGTGGTGGTGTTTTCAGTAGGTTACTTTAATGAAACTTTACACGGTGATTTGAAGAGGCAATCTGCAGTTCAAACAATAACAAACATGACACCCCACCGCTGATATTGTAAACAGCTGAGGGATGGTGCTGGAGGTATGTAACCACTCTCAAATTCACAGACAGAGCTATGGATGCGAATACTGACCATCCATGATATCAAAATCATAGTTTTAAACATGTTTGTTTATGCTTTGTTTGTTTACACTTACATTGGTTTACAAAAAAATGGGAGTGAAAAAAGCTTGTCATTTGAGTTCTGCCAGGGTATGACAGTTGAACTAAGCACATGAGACATTTGTACGTTGTTTTCTTCTAGAATCAATAGTTATATAGTCATTCATTTAAAAGTCAAAAAATGTATGTAGCAAATGCAGATTGCCCTTTTAAAGAATGATATGATATCAATTTTAAAAAGTGAAGCATAAACATGGGTTATAATCCTGTTGTTGAAGCATTTCTTCACTTTCCCCCCCCAGTTGTTTGATCTGTTTGGAAAAGGAACTGATAATTAGCCGTAGTGTTTTTCTTTGCTGATGAATCCACCCTTGTCGGGTCAACACACACACACACACACACACACACACACACACACACACACACACACACACACACACACACACACACACACACACACACACACACACACACACACACACACACACACACACACACACACACACAGACGCACAGACGCACAGACGCACACGCACACACACACACTATGGCAGAAATAACTGTCATTTTCAAATAGAGTAAAACAAATACATTAGAAGGTAAATACAGCAATTCAATTGCCTTTCATTGCTTCAAACAAGGTCAAACGAGCAGGGTCTTGTCTCTTCAATTGAATGGAAATGACAAAAGATGTAATATCATCATCATCTCCATCACATTCTGATGAACTGATCTGCATAACGGTAATACAAATTGGTGGTTAGCGCACATTGTTTGCTCTCTGATATCATCTACTGTACGTGCTGTGGGCTCAGGCTCACGTGATTGTTATACAAATTCATGAGGCCTTTTAGAGCTCTGATGCATACCTCGGTCGTGGTGCAGAACTGTCTACTACAGTATTCCCCGGAAATAGAAATACTATAACATATTGGCACTTTTTCATAACAGCACACTTCTATTGAGAATGAAAGGTTAGCGAAATAAAATCCGTTACGATTTTTGGAAGCGTCGAGATGCTGTTTTTTTTCCGTTCAATTAAATAACAGCCCACCATGAATTATTGTAGAAGAGGTGGAGCAGGTGGGTCAGAGAGAAAGGAAGGGAAGGTGAGAAACAGAGAGAGTGGAAGGAGTGTGTATTTCAAAGCTGAGAGCTTTAATATGATAAGTAGTATAGCTGTCTGCTAGGCCATTAACACACACACAGAGAGAGAGAGAGAGAGAGAGAGAGAGAGAGAGAGAGAGAGAGAGAGAGAGAGAGAGAGAGAGAGAGAGAGAGAGAGAGAGAGAGAGAGAGAGAGAGAGAGAGAACGAGAACGAGAGAGAGAGAGAGAGAGAGAGAGAGAGAGAGAGAGAGAGAGAGAGAGAGAGAGAACGAGAGAGAGAGAGAACGAGAACGAGAACGAGAACGAGAGGGAGAGGAGGAGAGGAGGAGAGGGAGAAGAAGCGAGAGAGTAGCATCTCTGCGTTAATAAAAGAGGCCTTTTGCAGGAGACTGATTAGAAATATAATTTCCTGACTCTTGCTTTTTTTCTCTCATTAAATTGGGCGATGTGATATATATTAATAACCTGGAAGAGGGGTGTACAATAACAGAGGGGTGATAGACAGAGAGTAAATTCTCACTCCCTCACACACACACACACACACACACACACACACACACACACACACACACACACACACACACACACACACACACACACACACACACACACACACACACACACACACACACACACACACACACACACACACACACACACACACACACACACACAGAGTTCCTTGCATGCACAAGCACGCACACACACACACACAAACACAGTGAAAAAAACGCTAGCTAAAAACCTGATGGCGGGCGCGTTGTGCAGGTGCTTTAATCTAATTCCGCCCTCGCCGCTGTGATTTGTTTCCACGGTAGTTTAATCATGCCTGTCTCTTCTGTCCCTCAAATAAAACCCAGGCATAAATAAACCAGCAGCTTTACTGTGAGACCAGCCAGGCACACGAACACGCCATGGTAGTGACCTACATAGTGAACAGTCAGTTAATACATTATTATTACTATCTACCATTACTATTAGCAGGATTATTACTATTCATTAAAGTCATAAGCGTCTCATATTAATATTCAAATAAATGCAATTTCTTTGAAATATTCTAGCACTGCTCAGGCCTGTACATCCATATAGTAATTAACTGTTATATTACATCATTATTGGCATTACTAATTACTATTTTTAACAGCCCGCATAATTATAATGATTAATTTGTCTTAATAAATCAAATTAAATCAAATTTATTTATATAGCCCTTCGTACATCAGCTGATATCTCAAAGTGCTGTACAGAAACCCAGCCTAAAACCACAAACAGCAAGCAATGCAGGTGTAGAAGCACGGTGTCTAGGAAAAACTCCCTAGAAATGCCAAAACTTAGGAAGAAACCTAGAGAGAAACCAGGCTATGAGGGGTGACCAGTCCTCTTCTGGCTGTGCCGGGTGGAGATTATAACAGAACATGGCCAAGATGTTCAAATGTTCTTTAAGGACCAGCACGTTCAAATAATAATCACAGTAGTTGTAGAGGGTGCAGCAAGTCAGCACCTCAGGAGTAAATGTCAGTTGGCTTTTCAAAGCCGATCATTAAGAGTATATCTACCACTCCTGCTGTCTCTAGAGAGTTGACAACAGCAGGTCTGGGACAGGTAGCACGTCCGGTGAACAGGTCAGGACTCCATAGCAGCAGGCAGAACAGTTGAAACTGGAGAAGCAGCACTGCCAGGTGGACTGGGGACAGCAAGGAGTCATCAAGCCAGGTAGTCCTGAGGCATGGTCCTCCGAGAGAGAGAAAGAAAGAGAGAAAGAGAGAATTAGAGAGAACATACTTAAATTCACACAGGACACCGGATAAGACAGGAGAAGTACTCCAGATATAACAAACGGACCCTAGCCCCCCGACAAATAAACTACTGCAGCATAAATACTGGAGGCTGAGACAGGAGGGGTCAGGAGACACTGTAGCCCCATCCGATGATACCCCCGGACAGGAAGGATATAACCCCACCCACTTTGCCAAAGCACAGCGCCCACACCACTAGAGGGATATCTTCAACCACCAACTTACCATCCTGAGACAAGGCCGAGTATAGCCCACAAAGATCTCCGCCACGGCACAACCCAAGGGGGGGGGTACCAACCTAGACAGGAAGATCACATCAGTGACTCAACCCACTCAAGTGACGCACCCCTCCTAGGGACGGCATGAAAGAGCACCAATAAGCCAGTGACTCAGCCCCTGTAATAGGGTTAGAGGCAGAGAATCCCTGTGGAAAGAGGGGAACCGACCAGGCAGAGACAGCAAGGGCGGCTCGCTGCTCCAGAGCCTTTCCGTTCACCTTCACACTCCTGGGCCAGACTACACTCAATCATATGACCCACTGAAGAGATGAGTCTGCAGTAAAGACTTAAAGGTTGAGAGTCTGCGTCTCTCACATGGGTAGGCAGACCATTCCATAAAAATGGAGCTCTATAGGAGAAAGCCCTGCCTCCAGCTGTTTGCTTAGAAATTCTAGGGACAATTAGGAAGCCTGTGTCTTGTGACCGTAGCGTATGTGTAGGTATGTACGGCAGGAACAAATCAGAGAGATAGGTAGGAGCAAGCCCATGTAATGCTTTGTAGGTTAGTGTGCTCTCTCTAATTCTCTCTTTCTTTCTCTCTTTCTTTCTCTCTCTCTCTCGGAGGACCTGAGCCCTAGGACCATGCCTCAGGACTACCTGACCTGATGACTCCTTGCTGTCCCCGTCCACCTGGCCGTGCTGCTGCTCCAGTTTCAACTGTTCTGCCTTATTATTATTGGACCATGCTGGTCATTTATGAACTTTTGAACATCTTGGCCATGTTCTGCTATAATCTTGCTTGCTGTTTGGGGTTTTAGGCTGGGTTTCTGTACAGCACTTTGAGATATCAGCTGATGTACGAAGGGCTATATAAATCAATTTTATTTTATTTGTATGTGTTCCATTTCCTAATAATTGCTCCCACAGTTGATTTCTTCAAACCAAGCTGCTTACCTATTGCAGATTCAGTCTACCCAGTCTGGTGCAGGTCTACAATTTTGTTTCTGGTGTCCTTTGACAGCTCTTTGGTCTTGGCCATAGTGGAGTTTGGAGTGTGACTGTTTGAGTTTGTGGACAGGTGTCTTTTATACTGATAACAAGTTCAAACAGGTGGAGGACAGAGGAGCCTCTTAAAGAAGAAGTTACAGGTCTGTGAGAGCCAGAAATCTTGCTTGTTTGTAGGTGACCAAATACTTATTTTCCACCATAATTTGCAAATAAATTCATTAAAAATCCTACAATGTGATTTTCTGGATTTCTTTTTCTAATTTTGTCTGTCATAGTTGAAGTGTACCTATGATGAAAATTACAGGCCTCTCTCATCTTTTTAAGTGGGAGAACTTGCACAATTTGTGGCTGACTAAATACTTTTTATACCCCACTGTATATCCAATGCAAAAAACATCTACATTTAAATGGTATTAATATTCATTTGCATATATTTACATTCACTCCCATATATTCCCGTGAATTCTCATATATTCCCGTTAATTCCCACTGAAAGTTTCCACCTCTGAATATTCCCCAAAATGTGTAACACTAGATACCACTACTACAAATGTACTACTAAAAATATTGTTGTATGTAGTTGCTCATATACTGTAAATGTATACATGTTTTCTAAATACACATTCATCTTGATGACATTATTATCATGAGTTAGCAAGGCCATTCTGGGATGAACCAGGCAGTGTTTCCCTGCAGAGTGAGAGATGGCCTGATAAGTAGAGGTAATAAATAGCCCAATCCAGCTGTGAACAGCCCTCTCTCGCTCTCTCTCTCGGCCCCTGTGGCCAAAAAGGCATCTGCTGCTCATGCTGATGTCATCTGGAGATAATAACCAGGCCCAGCGTGGTACCAGACCACAGCCAGTGCTACGCCTCCCTCTTCTCTACCGTGCATCGGCTTACTGGGAGAAGATCTGGCAACCCGAGGCTGAGGAGGATAGCAACTCATGCACTACTGCAGTCAGCCCCATAGCTGCAGGGTTGGGGGAGCAGCAGTGAGGGACCGCAATGAGGGATTACTGGGATCTGGCAATCTTTGGATGGAGAGTATCAAGGATCTGGCAACCTCGGGGGTCTGTGGTAGAGATTGCACCCCCTGCAGGAAGCCCCATAGCCAAAGGGGGTTTGGGACCCAGCGAGAGGGGATCTGCAGCGCACTGCTAGGATCTGGCAACCCGCAGCTATGGTGAAATAC